>NC_134779.1:66543800-66573800 GCF_046742065.1 Oratosquilla oratoria
ACACACACACACACACACACACACACACACACACACACACACACACACACACACACACACACACACACACACACACACACACACACACACACACACACACACACACACACACACACACACACACACACACACACACATATCTATATATATATATATATATATATATATATAAAATAAAATATATATATATATATATATATATATGTATATATATATATATATATATATATATAATGATGAATGTAATTTGTAAAACAAGTATATAGACGAAATATATTATTACAACTTAATATTTTTATTTATTTATATATCTATCAGATATTAATAAGAATTTATTTGAAACAAAGAATAATGTTAGAACGAATTGAATATTCAATAAGATTAACACTAGTGATTAGCAACACAAATGAATTAATAGAATGATAACTAATTAAACATGAGGCGTTAGTGAGGAGCCTACGCCAGGAGGCGCTGAGTAGCTGCGGCCGAAGCCGTCACTCTTGCCCTCTCTGTGTGCGCTTTGGGGATTGTTGGAACAGATAACAGTCACTGCTGTGAATCGGAGAGGTGTGCGGGATTCGAACCCACAACTAATCGAATGCGAGACCAGTACACCTCCAATGACGCCACCAAAGACTACATAAAAGTAGCAACATATTGTACACCAATACAATAATGGGGTTTGACTTTGGTTCTCCCCCCACCCGGGTGTAACGAAATCGCCTGGAGACAACCAGAATAAAGCCTTTAAAGAGCCGTTACTGTGCCAAAGAGGTTAAATATCCAGCTGAGAGCAATCTGCCTCCCGCAGTTAACTGTTAATTATTAACGTAAAGGGTCATTAGATACTAAGAAAGGGGGTGGGACATGTGCTCCCCCACCGTCAGGGGAGATCTAATATTAAACTCCCCCCCTCCCCCCTTCTCCCCCAGCTCCCTCCTCACTTCGCTCTCCCCCGTTCTCCCTCTTTCTCCTCCCCTCCTCCTCAACTTCTTCACCTCATGTGGTCGTCACAGCCGTGACTAACACGTTCACACTTCGCCAGTCCTTCCCTCTCCCCCCCTTCCCCCTTTCCCCCTTTCCCCCTTTCCCCCTTTCCCCCTTTCCCCCTTTCCCTCATCACCCTTCATTCTTCCCTTCATTCTACTTATCCTTCTTCCTCCTTCTCTCCCCTTCCCCCCTCTTTATCCACTCTTTTGTCAGCCTTCCTCTTCCTCTCTTTTCCTTCCTCTGTTTCCCCCTCCTCGGTCTTTATCCTCTTGGTCTTCCCCTCCCCCCCTTCCATTTCCCTTGTCTTCCTCCTCCTCCTTCTCCCTCTCTCTATTCATTCTTTAGTAATTTTTCCACTTCCTCTCTTTTCCTTCCTCTCTTTTCCCCTCTTGTTCCGTCCCTTCCCCTGGCTCTGCCCTCTTCCTCCTCCTCCTCCCCTCTCTATCCATTCTTTTGTTATCTTTCTCCTTCCTCTCTTCTTCCTCTCTTTTCCCCTCCTCTCTTTTTTATCCTCTTTCTCCTCGCCTTCACCTGTCTTCTTCGTTCTCCCGCTCCCCTCTACTATGTTGGTATTCTTCCCTTTCCTCTCTTCGTTCTCTCTTTCCCCTCATTTTCCTCTCTTGCTCCTCCCCTTCCCCCTTCCCCTGTCTTCTCCTCACTTCCCCTTCCCCCTTCCCCCTTCTCCCTCCCCTGTCTTCCTCCTCCTCCTCCTCCTCCGCCTTCTCCTCCTTCCCTCCTCCTTTCTCTTCCCCTTCCCTTTCCCCCTTCCCCTGTCTTCTCCTCATTTCCCCTTCCTCCTTCCCACTCCCCTGTCTTCCTCCTCCTCCTCCTACTCCTTCTCCTCCTCCCCTCCTCCTTTCTCTTCCCCTTCCCCTTCCCCTTCCCCTGTCTTCTCCTCACTTCCCCTTCCCACTTCCCCCTCCCCTGTCTTCCTCCTCCTCCTCCTACTCCTTCTCCTCCTCACCTCCTCCTTTCTCTTCCCCTTCCCCTTCCTTCCGTATGGGATATTGGCTGCATAAGTTTTATAACTTTAAGGAGTTTATTGACATCCCTATAGACCAGAACTACCCACATTTTTTTAAGGTTGACAGACCTTTCTCCACAAAAAAAAAAAAAAAAAAAAAAAAAAAAAAAAAAAAAAAAAAAAAAAAAAAAAAAAAAAAAAAATCCCACCGTTTTGCTAATATCCTTAAATTATCTCCAAAGACAGAAGCGCTGGTTACTGGCGACGAAATCCCCTTTCCCTTTACTCCACCTCCCCCCCTCCCTCCCCTCGTTCTCTTCACTCTCAAACTAAAACTCCCCTTTCTCTAACCCTCCACTTTGTACTCCCCACTCTCGATCTTACTCCTCTAACAGAAACTCCCAATCACCTGCAACTCCCCCCCATCTCTTCTCCCCCTTTCCCCTCTCTTTTTTTTCACTTCCCAAGTAGAACTTCTCTTTTCTCAACTCCTCACTTTCTACTCCCCTCTCTCATCCCAACTCCTCCATAATCACCTTAAAACCTCCCTTCCTTCTCCCCCTTTTCCTCTGTTCCTCTCTTTTTCTTCACTCTCCGAGTAGAACTCCCCCTTTCTATATCCCCCACTCTCGACATTACTCCTCCACACTCACCTGCAACTCCTTTCTTCCTTCTCCTCCTCTTCCCCTCTTCTCATTTTCCCAGCCCCCTCTCTTTTTACTCACTCCCCACCCCATTCCCTACTCCCCACTCTCGACCTTGCTCCTCCAAAAGAAACTCCTCCTCACTCCCTGCAACTCCCCCTTTCCCCTTTTGCCCCTCTCCCCGTTTGCCACTCTCTCCCTTTGCCCCATTCTTCCTTTCCCCTCTCCCCCTTTACCCCTCCCCCTTTGCCAGTCTCCCCCTTTCCCCCTTTGCTACTCTCCCCCTTTCCCCCTTTGCCACTCTCCCCTTTCCCCCTTTGCCACTCTCCCCCTTTCCCCCTTTGCCACTCTCCCCCTTTCCCCTTTTGCCACTCTTCCCCTTTCCCCCTTTGCCACTCTCCCCCTTTCCCCCTTTGCCACTCTCCCCCTTTGCCACTCTCCCCCTTTCCTCCTTTGCCACCCTCCCCCTTTCCTCCTCTCTCCCTCTCCCCCCCCGCCCCCCAATCGGCCGCACCACAAAGACACAGACTTATGACGTCAAGGCGATGAGTGTTTGCCGTACCGATGAGCCCGAGCGCATCTCCCGGTACCCTCGCTCTGCACTCCGCCTTGTACCTCGTAACTTCGCCCTCTCCTCCTACCTCGGCCTCCTAGTCGCCCTTGTCCTCGTCTTGCATCCCCTACCTTCTCCGTTCCTTGTATTTTACTATCCCTTACGGTGTCTCGACTCTCACTCGAGAAGTGAGGCGGGGGACAGGGATGACATTTCATCCACGAGATGCTAAGATGTGTCTGGTGATGAATAGGTCTGGATAGGTGTGACGTCAGTGCTCGTCCTTTGTTACCTTGGCTTGTACTATGATGTGCTCCTCATACCTTCTCTTTGTACATTGTACTCTCTCTTGTACTTTTTACTACATTTACCCTTATCCCTCTTACCCTGTACTTGTCCCTTACTCTGTACTGTGTATTGTACTTTGCAATATCTCCCTGTACTACACCTTGTAGTTTGTATGCTCGATTTAGGTCTCGCGTCATGGAATTTTTTTCTTTCTCCCTTTCCTTGTACTCCCGCCTTGTACGCACCTATCTCCTTGTAGTTCAACCTGTTAGGAAACGAGCTGAGTAAGATCGTCTGACGACAGACAGACTAGACACATAAGTGGAGTATGGTACTAATTTTTATCTATTTATCTATTTGTTTATTCATTTATTCATTTATTCATTTCTTTTACTCTATTGCATTCTTCTTCTCCTTGCACTTGTCTTTTATTTCAGGAGTCGATTTGCCTCGCACCGTCACAAGCACAACGTCAATATAATTTTTTTTCTTGTCGAGTACGTGATATATTCCCTATGTAGTATTTAGTTAACATTTAGGTTATCTTTTTAACGGATAAAAATTGTCTTACAAAGAGTTCAATTTTGTATTATGAAAAATCTGGATGTGTTTGTGAGCATGTATGTATGTATGTATTTATGTATGTATGTATGTATTTATGTATGTATGTATGTATGTATGTATTTATGTATGTATGTATGTATGTATGTATGTATGTATGTATGTATGTATGTATGTATGTATGTATGTATGTATGCATATATGTGTGTATATATGTATGTATATATGTATGTATGTATGTATGTATGTATGTATGTATGTATGTATGTACGTATGTATGTATGTATGTATGTATGTATGGGAGGGGAGGCGACCACAGGGGTCATGGTTCCTAGATTCACGAGAAGTGGGGAAGAAGGGGAAAGGGAGAGAAAGAGAGAGAGAGAGGGAGAGGGGGTGGAATCAAAGGAAGGAAGTGGGAGGGAGGGGGAGAGGGGAACTTGATTACATAACTCGGACAAGTTTTCCGCCCTACGATTCGTGGAATCGGCATTACGTCACGTGTGTGTGCATGTGCAGACATGTGTGTACGTATGTATGTGTACACGTGTGTCTTGGGTCATGTGTTGGTCTCGGGATTGGTAGTTATTGTTGTCCCGGATGAGAGTTCAGAACTCATATACAAGCCAGCTCAAAAGTCACTCAGCGGTTTTGATTTGTAATACCTGCCTTATTGTTACAAATGCATGTATGGATTTTTAATACAATATAGAAACATTGCCTCAGCAACTGCATTGTCTCTTTTGCGGTATGAGCAGTTGCCCTATCTTGCTGGCTTAAGGTCAACTGATAAAGAAATGACCACACATTCCAACTCCTCAGTCACTTTTGGACCACCCCGCAAAAGGCGGACAGAAGGAGCCATCGCCTCTGCACATGGACAAGGAACTACCCAGGCGACAGAGGAAAACGATCGAGGCTCATTACATAGCCACAAAAGCTAATATCAATAAAAAAGAAGATGATAAGTGGACAAATGTTACAGCAAAGTACGCCGCCATAAGAAACTGCACCAGGGCGGTGCCTACGGAACAGTCAGGTGCATGGTGAGGTTTTGTCCGGCGGCTTGGCGCCCGAAGGGTTTCAGATTTCATTATTTCACACGTTTTCCGTGTTTTACATGTACAACACCATTCGCATATTAAACTGAAACATTTATCGCATTCTTCTGCCCGACTGCCCGCGGGTTAGTTTCCACAGTCACTTGTATCGTGTATATATGCATATTTTAGTATATAGTATATGTATTATGTGCAGACATATGTATGCGTGTGTGTATATATGTATGTATGCAATTTGTATGTATGTAAGTATGTGCAGACATATATATATGTGTGTGTATGTATGTATGCATGTTGTATGTATGCATGTATGTATGTATGTATTTATGCATGTATGTATGTATGTATGTGCAGACATATGTATGTGTGTGTGTATGTATGAATGCATGTTGTATGTATGTATGTATGTATTTATGTATGTATGCATGTATGTATGTATGTATGTATGTATGTATGTATGTATGTATGTATGTATGTATGTATGTATGTGTGTGTGTGTGTATGTGTGTGTATGTTTGTATGTATGCATGTATGTGTGTGTGTATGTGTGTATGTATGTATGCATGCATGTATGTATGTGTGTATGTGTATGTGTATGTATGTATGTATATGTGTATGTGTGCGTGTATGTATGTGTGTATGTATGTATGTATGTATGTATTTATGTATGTGTGTATGTGCTTATGTATGTATGTATGCATGTATGTATGTATGTATATACGTATGTATGAATATATGATTGTATATGTATGTATGTATGTATGTATGTATGTATGTGTGTATGTATGTATGTATGTATATGTGTATGTATGTATGTATGTATGAGTGTATGCATCTATGTATGTGTGTGTATGTACGTATGTATGTATGTATATATGTATGTATACATATATACATACAAGTACATATGTATGTATATATGTATGTATGTATGTATGTATACAAGCACGTTTACATGCAAGTACGTATGTATGTATGTATGCATGCAAGCACGTATACATGCAAGTGCATATGTATGTATGAATGAATATATGATTGTATATGTCCACATATACCCAAGGAAGCATATAACCACTGATGCACGCATGTAGACACGTGTGTATGTATATACATGTCTGTACGTATGCATCCATGTATACTTCTAGGTACACATAGGATACGTCTCTTGGTTGCTGTGTCTTGTTTAATTTTCTAGCATGTGTAAAGTCTAGAGTTTGCTGTTACTCTAGAAAACTCAAAGATAATTTCGTGTACATCATTTCTGGAGTGTTTAGTCAACTCGAGCGCCATTCCTTGCTTGTTGACCGACTTTTTCGTCTTTCCGAGAGTTCCTTTGTGTTCAACGTCTGGTGTTGATTCAACGACATGAAGCCAACAGTCACCACCGGCCGGTGACAGCCACTTGCTCGGGCAGTCCAACTACATAGGGCAAAGGTGATGGTTGTGGTTGGGGTGGACGAAGAGCCTCTCTCTCTAATTCTAACTCTCTCTCTCTCTAATTCTCTCTCTCTCTCTCTCTCTCTCTCTCTCTCTCTCTCTCTCTCTCTCTCTCTCTCTCTCTCTCTCTCTCTCTCTCTCTCTCTCTCTCTCTCTCTCTCTCTCTCTGTCTGGTTCTTTTGGATGCGCCACTACCTTCGCAGACGTCAAACGTTTTATTCAGCTTTGGGATGGCAAGACTTCGTGTCGAAGGGGTTAATGGTTTATCGAGATAACAGCTCCTTATTGTGAAGAGTTGTTTCTCATGTACAGTCTAAGTCAGAAGTCTTGCACCATTCTACGATTTCCAATATTCAGGTATAACTCGTTGTTTAGTATTCTACAAAATGATTACAAAAGAAAGTACTTTATATTTTGAAATGAGTTGTTACAGAAAAAACACCAATATTCAGTAACCCTTTGAAGTTAGCGATAATTAATGCCATACAGTGATTAAAAATTTATGAGCGAGGCTGTAGAGCATTTACCGTAAGAATTAGCATTTTGGCCTCATAATTTCTTCCTGGTGTATATAAACATATCTGTGTGTGTGCCTGTGTGTGTGTGTGCGTGTGTGTGTGCGTGCGTGTGTATATGTGTCTGTTTTGTAGCCCTGGAGCCCTAGGGAAACAGCGGATAGCGTTCTTACGTGAAACGAGGGAGCCCTGGTTCGGTTTCCAGGAAGACTTACCACATAACTTCACCAAGACGTTGTGAGATACTGAGGCTCCCTTCATACGCTTTCATACATCATGACCACAACCATAGATACCTATGGTTATTTGAGAACACGACGTCGTGTCGTGGACGGCGCGCGGCGAAAAGTCGATCCGTGTGAAAGAAGCCTACGGCTGCATCGTCTCCCAGAGAATAGTCCAATGAACCCGCAATGGATCCTCAATATCAAAAACCGTCATATACGAGGGTAGTTCAAAAAGTAATGACTCTTATTTTCTTTATTCTGCACCAAGGAATTCGAGGGGATTATTTATGACATTGTTATAATAACTGAACCTTCACGTTCATAACCTGAAATTTTCATCTCTCTGTTGCAGATATTGACGGTGTGACAGTCTAATAAAGTAACCCCTGTCATGAATGTGCGTCAGAAGCAGAGATGCGTCATTGAATTCCTCCACGCAGAAGTGGAACCAATCGACATTCACCGGCGCTTGGTGAACGTTTACGGAGCCGAGGCAGTTGATGTCAGCACGGTTAGGAGATGGGCTCGTTGATTCCAGATTGGCGACAGATGTGTGAGTGACAAACCGCGCTTCTGACGGTCATGCACAGGCTCTTACTCATCGCTGGCTAAAGTTAATTGAAAAAGGGTAGGGATTACGTAGAGAAATAAATTCTAGAGCAAAAATGTCCGCTTGTGTTAATGATGCAACTTCCGTCTTCGCAGTTCTTATTTTTTTGAGTTACGAGTAAAAAGGTAAAAAAAAAGGCACTTCTGAAACTCCTCTTGCACCTATGTATGTAACACAGCACCTCCAACCCAGAATCCACCGATAGGGCCAACCAGTTTCCAAACCAAAAGGGTCTGAGGAAAGTTAGTCTCCCGTATATAGCAACAGTTCCAGCTGGAGGTGTTGCCATAAAATGAGCCTAACTTATCTCCGACCCGCCGAAAGAGTATAGTTTCTTTACCCTTCTTTAAAGGAAGCAAGTTAGTGGGAGAGGTGGTAACAAAAATAGTGAAGTGGAGTATATTCAGAGTTGCAAATTGATGAACCCTATTCTACTCCTAAAACAATGGGTGACTCTTAGCCGTAGGGGTACCATGAATCTGTAGTATTGGATGCATAAAATATGTGTACGGGGCCGCATGCATACACACATATTTATACATAAAATTTCCCTTGAATAAGAGGGTTCCCCAACCCAAGCCACTATTGTCTGTGGTGGTGGTGCTGGGCAGGGGATGGGGGATAGCTTTCCCCCCCCCCCAAAAAAAAAGGGGGGGGAGAGGGGAGGGGAGGGGAGAAGAGGTCGGGGCCATCCCCTATTCCTCACAAAAATGAAGAACTAAAAGGTAAGGAAATTTTTCTCTTCTCTCCCAGCTTTTACATCTTCTCTTAGGGAACCCATACACATAATATACATCGCATGTGTATGTGTGTGTGCGTGCATGCCTGAACAACTGTCTGTACATATGCTTGTGTTCCCGCGCGCATATAGACACATGGGATGAAATAGGGAGAGGAGGCAGGAGGCAGAAAGGGAGGGGAGGCGACCCAGAAGGGTAGGAGGTGGCTGGGTCTGAGAGGAGGAGGAGGAGGAGGAGGAAGAAGAAGAGGAGGAGGCAAGGCGTGAGGGGTCAGACAAAATCAATGTCGCTACTGTGTCTGATTCACAGGTTAGGTCTATCCTGTGCTTCGCCTATGGGCTGGGGATAGGCTTGGTCACATTTTCCGCGTCTCTTTTAACGTCCATATTACGCATACCTACACACACACACACACATACACACACACACACACACACACACACACACACACACACACACACACACACACACACACCCACACACACACACACACACACACACACACACACACACACACACACACACACACACACACACACACACACACACACACACACACACACACACACACACACACACACACACACACACACACACACACACACACACACACACACACACACACACACACACACAGACACACACACATATATGTATGTAAGTATATATGTATGTACGTACGTACGTATGTATGTATGTATGTATGTATGTATGTATGTACGTATGTATGTATGTATGTACGTATGTGCGTATGTATGTATGTATTCATGTACGTATGTATGTATGCATGTATGCATATATGTATGTATGCATGTATGTATGTATGTATGTATATATGTAGGTACGTATGTACCTATGTACACATGTATGAATGTATTTATGTACATATGTATGTATACATGTATGCATGTATGTATATATATATATGTATGTATGTATGTATGTATATATGTATGTATGTATGTGTGTGTGTGTAGACGTATGCGTATATATATACACATTCCAAACACGGTGGTTTGGGCTGCCCAACATCCGCTTTTGTTCAGAATTGGAGTAAAACCTCCGGCAAATTGACTAAATTATTTTTATTTAGTTTCGGGTCTAGGGCAGACAAAAGGGCGGGGTGGGGGTGGGTGGGTTGGCCATGTTTCTGTTGAAAGGGGAAACCTATACAGAGAGTCTAAAAGTTCAGAGTGAAGGAAAAAAAAAAAAACGGATACAGGCGAATACTTATTCTCTTGTTCTATCTGCCGTATGGCTATTCTGTTCAGTCCTACCGCACCTCTCCACTGTGTTCTTAACGGGCGAGAAAACGATAATCCAAACACGTTCGTTGCTATAAGAATGTACGCTTGTTGACAGGAAGTCTTAGGCCCATTCACTGCGGAGGAGCTCCGTAAAATGTTGTCACTGTAAAGGCCTCATCTCCTCTCGTGTGGCATAGCCATTATCATACGTTTACGCTGTTAGAATAAAGGAGCCTCTTTCTGCTCAAGAAGCAAAAAGGGTATTATCATTTTGTGGAAGTAAGGAATAAGTAAGCCATTGGAAGAAATATGACATATTCATTTTATGTAGCTAATACAAATAGATGGTATTAGAAAATGTTAGCTCTCACATCATTAGGGGTAAAGAAATTTTTGGAAAAAAAAGCAAAATCAACATTATTCTTCTGGCAAATCCCCCAGTCTTGTCCTAGTCCCTCACAATGAAAAACTAGATCTATTGGAGCTGCATGCGGTGCTCTACGAAGTATCGGTGTACCGCAAGAGTTACTCCATTAAGTGCTTGGCTGCAGGGAACGCGATTCCCTTTGCTCTGGTGAGTTCCTCGTCTCCAGGTCCCTAAAGAGGTCGACACACTTGCCCAGAACCCATATGCCTTGGACAGGAGATACGAGCGACCAAAGCATCCTTCCCCGAAGCCGGTGACCGTTTCGTGGAGTATGCACGTATGCATGCGTGGTCATATTAACCAAGTAGAGTTAGAGGGTCTAACGGTTCGTCGAACGCGGTTCGACAGACACGTGTGACCGTGTGAACGGGGTATTTGGTTATCGAACACGTTGGTTAAACCCCAAATACCCCGTTCACACGTTCACACATTACTTTAAACACGTGTCTGTCGAACCGCGTTAGATTGTGTAAACCCCCTCTTAGGATATACAGGTGTCATAGAATAAAAATATCGATGTGTATTGTCCGTAGATTTCTACGTCCTCTTATTTGTCAGGGTCTTCATATCCATATGTAAATGCAATACATTGTGGTGTGAATGCAGCTCGACACGTAACCAATTGGAGTGAGAAGGTAGTTACGACCTTCTTAACAGAGATCTTGCTTAATTGCATTGCTGATGTAACAATAACAGGATATGACTCTGTGGATGTCAGAATGCTACCCACAGCCCGCTGATAAATATTTATCAGCGGGAACGCCCTCTCCCAGACACAACGGGTGGCTCTCAAGTTGTATAATATCTTATTTCTTACTGTAGATATATCCCATTCAGATTCTAGCTTATGATACCCAAACGGGAACAGCGCCAGATCTACACCCATATATAGGATAAAATATTGATGCACAAGAGTTATACTTTAGATTTTCTACGGGTCATTTCCATCTCCAGTTTCTGCCCAATAAGCTTTAGCACCGAAACTCATGTTGCGTACATTGACTTCAACTCCCTTTACTTGTGTAAGACCCTCACCTCAATATTCTTACATTTCTGATCATCTTTACTCCTTTTGTTTTTCAAACTTTGAGAGTGCAGGAGACAAAAGGTGTCGGTAGGGGTCCGACACCTTAGTGAAATTGAAGGGCTTCTCGCCGACGTGATGAACCAAGCCGAAGTTGCAAATCTTGAAGGAGCTACTCCTCGTAAGGAGGAGTTTGTTAGGCTCGAGATCGAGGTGAACGTACCCTACAACATGAATGACCTCGGCACCACGAAGGAGTTGTTGCATGAGATATTTGACGTGCCGGGAGGGGGGAGAGGGCTGATTTGTAGTGAGCCAGAAGGGACATGACGTAAGTCAAGTTGTAGTTGACCATTTCCTGGTTGGTCTCCGGACAAGAGAAGTGGTCCAAGATGTGGACCACATTAGGGGTGGTCCCCTAAGGTGCTTGAGGGCTTGAATCTCCCATTTGGCAGCATGGCGCTCCAAGATACTGTTTCTTTTCGTTAAGGTTGTGAGTTTTTTTATTGTGATATTTTGTCGCATTACACAAATTCACATACCTAATTATGCCACATCGTGATAAACCACATCATACTCCAGAGAGTTGGGTCCAACAACAAACACTCAATTTAAACAATTTGCAGGGCAATACACCTGGAAAACGAATTTAGTACAACAAACATCATTTGAATATGAGTTGGTGAAGTCAAATTGTTGGTCCACCGTATATAATTTTGTTGACATCGACATGCGCCTGAGTATATTCGAGGTTTTAAAGATGGACAAGCAGACATGTAGACAGGCAAATAAATCTAAACCTAGATAGATGTAAATACGGATGAATAGCATATACGATGACGCCCATGGGTATGATATCTTGTATCGTATGTTTTCTCTACTTTGCATATAAGTCTGCTGAAGAATCAACCAAGGCCTAGATATACAGATCTCTTTGTTCACCTTTTTGTATTTTTCTCCAAGTGTATGTATTTTTATATAAATTTCATATACATTTTACAGATTCGCATATATGATATATATTGATAAATGGAAAAGTTGTCCTACAAAGGAAAAAGAATATTGTTACATATCTTGCGTTGCATGAAGAAGAGATATCTCAATTCTAGTTTAAATTGTTTTTCGTGGCATCCCACGGCGAGTCAGATGCAAACGGCAAGTATGGATACAGGTCTGACCTATCTGTTCCTATTTGTCAGGTTTTTACTCTAGCTAACGCCAGACGACTGAGAGAAACAAATTGTCAAAGTGGATAAATGGTGATTCGTTGTGTGCAAATGAGTTAGGGTCTGTTATTCTTTTAATCTCTCTCCAAGTTATCACGTATCTCTGATAAACATTAAGGTATACTGACCGCTTGAATTTCCTATATGCCTGTCTATTTTTCGCGTTATTTTCTGTTTCTCTACCAAGTTATCTTGAACAAAACTACGACCTCCAAATCAATCTCGACTAGAACTAAAAGCGCCTGACAAGGCCTTTGTGCTCAGGGCCTTCTTCTGTACCTCCATTCTACCACCTTTCATAGACATTTTGGGAATCGTGGATGCAAAAATGGCCCGAGACATTTTGTGAATATAATCGTTTTGTGTAGCAGCAGACCTTCCAGGAAAAGGTGTTGACATTCTGGGAACTCTTCAGCCTTGACGTCTATATTCGGCTCTTGCTTATTCTAGATGCCGCTGTTTCATTCAACAGAGAGAAACCACCAAGAGAGGTCAAAGTGATAGAAGCAATGGGGGGGAAGGAATAGGAAGGGGGAACGAGAGAGGGAGAGCGCAAAGGAGAGAAAGAGAAAAAAAGAATAAGAGAAGGGGAGAGAGGAATAGGATGCAGGGGAAATTTGGCACGAGGCCCTCTTTGTTGAGGAGGCAACTATACAAAGACAAACCTTAGGAAGCTTGAACTCAGAGGTACAGGTGGAGAAGTTAAGGAAGAGGTAATTGGATACAGAAGGAGTGAGAGGAAGAGGCAAAATGGTAAGAAAGGAGGAGGTAACCAAAGGATAACGAAAAGGAGGAGACAAAGAAATACAAAAGGAAAATGTCACGAGGAATGCAAAAGATAGATTCATTAAAATTTTTGGAGTTTATCAAAATCAGAGATTCTAAAATTTGGAAATTTTTAAAACAGGAGATTCTAAAATAGGAAAGCACCCAGATTTTTAAATATGACACTGAAAAAGTGGACTTATCTTATGCAATCAAGATACAAATTGTTTGGTAGAATAGAATTTCCACAAGGGACTAAGTGGTGACTGGGTCACCTAAATAGATTTGGTCTCAATGTCAATTTTCAAAATATATTTGTTAAATATCCATGTCTAATCATTATTATAGAACCGAAAATGTCTCAGAAATATGCAATCCTTTGTCATATTTTATTGCTCCATCACAAACAAATATAACCGACTTAAGTTCTTGCACATACGCCATATGATGTGATATATTGAATATGTATCTATATGTGATCAAATTTCATTCAACCTATTTACAAAAACAAGAAAATTGTGATGCATCCTAAATTGCCTCAAAATCTGTCATAGAAATAACAAATATGACGTGACCTGTCCTAGTTTCACTTGATATTCGTTAGCCCAGTACCTAAATGACCTCTGCTGGCTTGTAACCACGGTTCCAATATAAGAAGCAGAACATCTTCGCATCAGTAATTACCCGGTAATTATTCTCTTCCGCATTGCGAGAACGCTAACGGTCATCATGTCCAAGAATCCCAAGAAGAGACCACTGGAAGACATGGAAGAGGACGCACCGATCACGAGGAATCGCCCTATTTGAGAACGGCGCGCAGGCACCCGATCGAAGCCCTCCTCAACAGGGTTTCCATCGTAAGCGTCTGTTCTCTCACCAACTCTCAGTCTGGAGAGCCCTATGCATACAAGGTCTCCACTCCGTCCAGTAACTTGGAGCGCCTTGCCGTCAAGTGGGAGATTCGGGCCCTCCAGAACTTGAGGGGCCACCCCAATGTGGTTCACTTGTTGGACCACTTCGCTTGTCCGGAGACCAACCAGGTCATCTTGGTTTACGTCATGTTCCTTCTGGCTGATCATAAGTCTGTTCTTCCCGCCAGATGCGTCAAGTCTCTCATGCTGCAGGGTACGTCCACTTCAATCTCAAGCCCGACAAGACCCTTTTTACGAGGAATGGCACCTTCAACATCTGCGACTTCGTCGACGAGGAGCCCTTCAACTTCAACAAAAGTATCAGAGCCCTACCGACCTCCTGAGTGGCTTCTCAAACACCCTTCCATGGGCCAAATGTCCGACATGTGGTCCGTTGGCATTATATTCCACGATATGGTCACCGGCTCTGGGATAATGAAGAGAGCCACCGCGCGCCTCGGTCGCCTGTGTCTCCTGTGCAAGGCTTATGGTTTCTGGGGAAAGGACTTCGACCTCTTCAGGGAAATGGAGATGAAGAACTCCCCTGAGCCTCGCCTATCCGAGAGAAGCTCTCGGATCACGCGGCCTGCAGCCAAGCACTTGATGGGGAGCCTCCTGCGGTACAACTCCAATGAGAGGCTCTGTGCTCCTCTTGCTCTGCACCACCGCTACTTCGAGGAGCTCCAGCGTCCAATTCCGGTTGACCTCTTCTCCATTGTCAGCAAGGCACAGGGCAATGCCTCGTGTCTTCTCCCGAAAGACTATATTATTTCGGACCTTTTATGAAGAGCGTCTTGTTTTATAAGCTAATGTTTTGTATTTCTTATGTGTATTTGTGCTGTCCTTGCAAGAATAAATTCGTCTTGCTTTCTTTCTCTGTTCTTTTTTCTTCCTTGTTTATTTCATAGCAAAGGGTTGAAGTTCCTTGATAGTAGAGGGAGTTTTTACCAAATATATATTAAATATGATATGGGTCTATATGTTAACATATGGTCATGATATACATATACATTACGTGCTCTTATATGAAGATATGAAATCATGAAAATAGATTCCAGCTATTTCGTTTGTGTCGTCCAGGAACCCTTTCTGGATGATTGTACGACTTGCATTTACTTAACCAAAGAGGGAGATTAGTGTAGGAATGGATATGGGTATTTGCACAAACAACCGTGTTCCTCAGTTATATGTAGTATATTCCAAACTGTCTGTATGTCTAAAAAATAGGCGATTTTGGGAATCGCAAACGTCACATGGCCGTAGCCATTTTGGGAACGCAATTGCTTCCTGGACATGAGCCCACTGGAGAAATCTCACGACCTTAATTAAGAAATACATATAACTACGTAAAATAGGGCAATGCAACAACAAGAGTTCAAGAGAACTTAGTGAGGCTTGCTCCTTTTTAAGGGATTCGATATCAACGTAGTATTTAGGAACTTCATCACCATGAAGAGCCTAACCGGATGTCAATGTAAATAGAAAAGTCCAGGTTTAATGCAATTTAAACACGTAAAGTCTATTGTTGTTGTTTTTTTATTTTAAATAACTTTTTGTTGTTTAGACCAGCGTTTTTCAAACTTATTTTTTATTGCGACCCACAGCAAGAAACACAGTTTACATCGCGACCCATAATACTTAAGTGTAATAATAATGATAATATATATATATATATATATATATATATATATATATATATAAGTAGAATATATAATGTGTGTGTGTTTATTTCCTTTCTTTTTTGTCGCAACCCCATTTTATTTTTCACGCGACCTACTGAAGGGTCGTGACCCACAGTTTGAAAAACGCTGGTTTAGACTATATAATTAGATTTGGTTATACCGGATTTGTGTTTTTAACAAACTGGATTTGAGTATGGTGCCATTCACACAATTTCGCCCTCTTCCTTTCATTATCCTTTCCCTCTTACTTCTTCTTTGTCCTCTTTAGTTATCTTCACTTTTGGTTACCTCCTCCTTCTCTGACATTTTATCTCTTTCTATCACTTCTGTACTCAGTTACATTCTCCTTTGCTTCTCCACCAGTACCTCCGAGTTCCTGATTCCCAAGGGTTGGCCTTGCATGGATGGTTCTTCGCCAAAGAGGGCCCGTACCAAATTGCTCCTCTATCCAATTCCTCTCTCTCTTCTTATATTCTTTTATATTTTGCGTGTTCCCTTTCTCGTTGCTTCTAAAACTTTGACGTCTCTTGTGGGTTTCTCTCAGTCGAATGAAACAGCGGCATCTAGAATAAGCAAGAGCCGAATATAGTCGTCAAGGCTGGAGGCTTTCCAGAATGTCAACACCTTTTCCCGGAAGGCCTGCTGCTACACAAATGGAGTAGAATTTCAAAATTTGTCTTGTTATTTTTGTATATACGATTCCCAAAATGTCCACGGAAGGTGGTAGAATAGAGGTACAAAAGAAGGTCTTGAGGACAAAAGCCTTTTCAGGTGGTACTTGAGATTGATGGTGTAATTTCGTTTAAAAAAAAAAAAAAAAAAAAAAAAAAAAAATTAGGCTTATAAGAATTTCATAG
Source organism: Oratosquilla oratoria (assembly GCF_046742065.1). Classification (NCBI taxonomy): domain Eukaryota; kingdom Metazoa; phylum Arthropoda; class Malacostraca; order Stomatopoda; family Squillidae; genus Oratosquilla; species Oratosquilla oratoria. Next base: position 66,560,530 of record NC_134779.1, read on the forward strand.
AGTCAGTTTACTTTAATGTTATCAGAGATATGTGATAACTTAGAGACGGATCTGAAAAAAATGAATGAGCCGCCATTTCTACCCAAGGAAACTACCTTTACCCACTTTGTCCAGAGTTCTCCCTAAATCGTCTGGCGCTATCTGGAATAAAATTCTTACACTGGAACATGGGGAACGAATTAGTTAGACCTGTATCCACGCTTGCCGTAAGCCTCCCGTGGGATGTCACGGTACCAAAAAGAAAAATAATATTCAAAACTAGAATTGATCCCTCTCTTCCTAATGCAAAGCTTGGCATAACTTACACATATATGGCAATTTCAGCAAAACTCGTATACAAAGGTTTATAACTAACTATATCTCTGTTGGGAGGGGTGATGAATGCGATTGGTATTTGTGGGGATGTAATGATTGGGATATGCATGTATGTATACTCTAACATAATTCTATATAGTATATCTGTAATTAATCAGACTTCACCATTTCATACTGAAGGCAAATTCGTCGTGCTAGTATCCCGAAGATTGTTGGATACAAATTCTTGGTCTCTGTTGCGGTTCAGCATAGTGTGGCATAAGTCCAGATGTGCAACCCAGGGTGACGCCGCAAAATCTCGCAAAACAATAAACTTACAACGAAAAGAGGCAAAACCTCAAAACTCTTTCAAAGAGACAAAACTCATAACTGTAGTCAAAAGAGACAAAGTCATTCCAATAAGAAAAAAAGAGAAAAATCACACCCTTAAAAAACAACATAAATGAATAAATAAATAAATAAATAAATAAATAAATGAATAAATAAATAAAAAAATCTATAACGAAAAGAGACAAATACCTTTACATTGTGTGCCATTCATGGATGTAATTGGATTCACTGAAAGTTAAGTCTGGAAAACAATCTGGTTAAAATCAACATCTAAAACAACCCAATAAACGTTACTTGTTCTAATTATGCTAAAGTCGGACCTGTTTGTCCAAGTAGTATTTTTTCAAAAAATGTTCCATTTACGTTGAATCACCATGACTTTTTCTTATTAAATTGTTCTGTTACTTGTATGTAGTCAACGCATTGCGAGTTTTTGTGCATCTTTTATCTATGGGTCCAGAGAGTAATTGTATTCCCAAAATGTCTACTTGATCCCCAAACAGTACTGATAGGTACCTGAGCAGCATCGTTGTTTGTGTATATCTTATTAAATCACCATGACTTTTTATTAAATTATTCTGTTACTTGTATGTAGTTAACGCATTGTGAGTTTTTGTGTATTTTTTATCTATGGGTCCAGAAAGTAATTGTATTCCCAAAATGTCTACTTGATCCCCAAACAGTACTGATAGGTACCTGAGCAGCATCGTTGTCTGTGTATATCCTCGAAACCGTTCCTCTTTCTATAATAATTCAAAAAGGAAATAGGGACAAAAACCCTCGATATTATTGTCATACTTAAGTACATACATACATACATATACCAAAGGCTTTTTCCCCTTTACAAGGGAGGTAGCCAAAAAACAAAGGCATAAACCACTCCCACCCATTCCATCCCCAACATACTCCACTCCCCTCTATTCTCTTCCCTCCCTCTTATCTTGGCACCTCCTGGATGACGGATTATCCCTGCATCTTGTTCATTGCCCTAGGTCAGAAGCAGTGTCGCAAGACACAGCAAGGCCTCTTCATTAAATGGGTGACCCCCCTCTCCATCCCCTCATGCAGAAAAGGAGAAAGACGGGGAGAAATTCCCTCGGGCTGCGTCAACTCTTTTAGCAACTCCCTAAAATACTTTGCCCACCTTACTCTTACTGCCTTCTCTTCCATTCTTATCTCTCCATCTGCACCTTTTACCTTTTCTTCTCTACTTGATTCACCTCCTCTTTCTCTCTTAGTTTTTTTCCAAAACATTTTTGATTACTTTCAAAATTTTCTGTCATACTCTTACCCCACTTCACATATGCTCTCCTCTCTGCCTGCTTTATCTTATGTTTTATTTCTCTTTACTTTGTACCTCTCATATGATTCCCCCGTTCTGATTTATAACAAATCTATGGAAGCCTGCTTCTTCTCTTTTACACCCTTCTTTGCTTCCTCATCCCACCACTCACTACCCTTCCTTCTATTTCCTCCCGTCCTCCTTGTTCCACACACCATCTTTACACACCTTATGATTCCCTCCTTGAACCATCCCCATTCCTCCTCCTCTCCTAATTAAACTTTATCCTTCACTCCCTCCCACTCCTCTCTCAGCTTCTTCTTATACTCCTTCTTCTTTTCTCTCTCATTTAAGCAGTTCACTCTAAGTGCCTCCCTACCTTATGTCCTTTTCCTCTTTTTCCACCTATCCTCCACTCTCAACTTACCTTCCACCAAAAAATGATCTGATGTTCCACTACTTTCTCCCCTTAGAACATGTACATCCTTAACTCTTCCTACTATACTCCTGGTTACCACTATAAAGTCCATTAATGCTCCATCTACCATCCTTCCATCCTTCACCTTATGCTTGATTTTCTTCCTAAACACTGTTTTGTATTTACTATCATCAACTCTCTAGACATATCTCCACCATCAACTCTCTACTACGATTTTTTCCTGGAACTCCACATTTCCCAACCACTCTATCTATTGGTTCATTTCCTGCCCTAGTATTAAGGTCTCCCAACACCACTACATTGACATTTCTCCCTAATCCCTCTATACACTCATTTAAATCTATCCAAAAAGCTTCCCTTTCTTCTGCACTCTTCTCACTACCAGGCCCATATGCACTTACAAAAACCCACATCTCCCATCCCAGCTTCACCTTCATCAACAGTAACCTTGAAGAAACCTCCTTCCACTCCACTACACGCTTACCTATCTCTCCACTTATTAGTATAACCAACCCTTCTCTCCTTCGTCCTCTCGTCACTCCTGAGAACCTCCCAACTCACACTCGCCCCACCCCTTTCTCACAAACATACTGCCTATCTCTTTCCTTTTACTCTCATCTGTACCACATCCATGCACACTAAATGATCCAAAACTTAGGGTACTTGTTGGAAAACTCCTAGACCCTCTTATGTCTTTACTTTTTTCAGGAATGTTCCCTTTGGGGCTACAGATAGCAGGATTCCTAGTCCTATCTCCGTCCCGTTTTTTGTTGCCTCGTACGACTCAAGTGGGAAGACTTGGTGGCATCATTCTTTTCCCCCACCACAGGGTTAGGCGAAAAAAGGAAATGAATATTCAGAGAAATTGTACAGGACAGTAACAAGGGTTGGGGGGACAGCATAACGGAGGGACAGTCGCAGTATAATAAAAGTATTATAATTTCTCTATGAACATAGATTACGTCTATCAGAGACAAAATAATGTGTGGCTCTGGCCCGCCGTAGGGGCGTCCCATATAGAAACCTAAAGTATCAGCTGCATGCTGATTTGCCACAATAACATGCAGTCAGTGAACCGACATAAAAAAATATAGCTAAATCATGGGTGGTTTCGCTCTGCGGAAGGGAATAGGCCATCTGGGACAGACCACCCCTTCGTTCGGGATGTGTTTTTTGGGTGAAGAAAAGTACTATCTATTAGGGCTAAGAAAAGTCTTGCGACACTGCTTCTGACCCAGGGCAGTGGGCAAGATGCAGGGATGACCCGTCATCCAGGAGGTGCCAAGATAAGAGGGAAGGTAGAGGGTGGAGGGGAGTGGAGTGTATTGGGGATGGAATGGGTGGGAGTGGTTTTTGTGCCTTTGTTTTTTGGCTACCTCCCTTGTAAGGGGGAAAAAAGCCTTGTTATATGTATGTAAGAAAAGTTATGATTACTGATGCCGGGACGCTTCGCTTCTTATAGAGAAACCGTGACCATGAATTAGGAGAGGTTCCTTTATTGCTGGGTCAGCCAATTTCAAGCTGTACCTGAATAAGCCATATCATTGTTCTATTTGTTTGACAAGGCTTGCAGGAAACCAATATGTAATACGTTTTTTTTTTTTTTTTTTGCTTTTGTAAGTCCGTTAAAGAAAATGTGGTCACATATGAATACGTATCGATCATACCAGATAATACGGCAAATGCTAAGACTATTGTCATACTTGTTTGTTATGGTTCAATAAAACATGACAAAGGAATACACATTTTTGAGATACTTTCGGATGTAGAAGAGTGATCAGACATAAAGACATAACAAATGTATAATAAAAAAAAATCAGAGAGAAAATCTCCCGAGATCTACCAGTCGCCACTTGGCTCCTTGTAGAAATGTCAATTACCAAATGTAGAAATGTCATCCTACTAAATTATTTGTGTCTGGGCTGCAAGGAACAAGTATACTTTTTTCATTCCCATATTTAGAAATCTGGAGTTAAACATTTTGATTTTAGAAATTCCAAGCTTTCGATATTCCGATTTTGAGAAATTCCAAATTGCAGAATGGTTCTACCTCTTCACCCCTTTGCCTCTTTCTTTACCTTTTTGCATTCTACATAACTTTTTCCTTTTGTGTTCCTTTGCTTTATCCTTTGCTTACTCCTTGTTCTTTCCTTTCTGTCTTTATCTCCTTCCTTACCATTTTACCTCTTCCTTTCTTTCATTTCGTGCTCAATTGCCTCCTCCTTCGTTTCTTCTTTATCTCCGCCTGTACCTCCGAGCTCTTCCCTCTCAAGGGTTGCCTCTGCAGGGATGCCTCTTCACTACAGAGGGCCTCGTTCCAAATTGTCTTCTGTACCTCTTTATCCCATTCTTCTCTCTCCTTCACTTTTCCGCTCCCTCCTCTCTCGTTCCCTCTTCCCATCCCTTCTCTCCCTCCCTCGTAGATATATTTGTCATATTCTAATGGGCAGTTATAAACAAGCATAATCGTCCTGCAAACTGACAACTGAAATAGCTCAACCACGGATTTTATTACCTGCTGTTTGATGCATCTCCGCATCTAGTCACATATCATGTCTATTTCCATATTATGTTCAGAATTGCACCTCAAGTGAATGAAATAGCATGACGGTAGCTGGAATAAAGGCTCAACAGTGGAGCGCAGGGGCACAAATTGGTTAGACCTCTGCCCATGACTGCCGTTTGCATCCCGCAGCGTGATGTGGGAAGCCATGGTACCACACCAACAGATCTTTCTCCTCTTTATGCAAAACTAGATATAATCTGGAAGTATCCTTTTGCGCCAGATACGACAAATTTCCCATTCATTGTCATGTACCATGTGCGTGAATTTGTATAATATGTGCAAGACATCAAAGAAATCTACATTTAGAGAAAAACGAAAATAAATTAAAAAGGGTATTTGTAGTTATAATGTCTTGGTTGAGAACTATATTTTGACTTCACAAATTCCTATTCAAGTTACATTTGTTATACCAAAATCTGTTTCTTAGTGTGATGTTGGTGTTTGTTGTTGGAACCAAGTCTTTGGTGTATGATGTGGTTCAACACTGAGTGGTATGATGTTCAGACAAATACTCACAATACAATTGTTCACACTCTTAATTGAAAAAGCTATAAATGCTATAAAAGCTATAAATGCTATAAAAAGCTATAAATGCTATAAATGCTTGTCTTTCAAGAGTGGCCTGATGAACGTTCCAGGCAGGAATGTCGAAGCGGGGTGGAAAGTGCCACACACGTAGAGGAGGTAGTGGAGCATCCTGACGGATACGTGGTGGGTGGACTTGGCTGAAGTTACCAGTAACATATGTAGCATGAAAATAGTAAACTAGTCCTCCAGGGCTTCGGGTATTCTGTTCTTCAGGTATTGCATGCCTTCCTGGACCTGGTCTGGGGATGTAGTGGTCAAGGCATCTAGCATTCCGCAGAAGTACTCTACATCTACATCTGTGCGGTACATCTCGGTCTTGCCCAAGTTTTGAAGTTTTCTCCAGGTACTTTGGGTGAAATGGTAGAAGCAGTCTTGGGTGGTGACATGAGGTCCTAGCACTGCTGTTACTGACTGAATGACTGCCAGCTCAAAGTCAGTGATTACGATCCTGGGGTCAGGAAAGATGGACATTTCTTCCATTTTGTTGACCACAACCTGCAGCAGTTCTTGGTAAACCTGAGCACTCTTTCCAGGGAGGAAGGCATAAACGCAGGAGACTGTAGTATCCCCAAGAGGAGCTCGTAGGACGTATAGTTGTTCAAAGATGCTTGGACTGATGGAGTAATTTCCATCCATGTGCCAGGTGTTAGCTTGTGCAAGATGTCGCAGTTGCTCCTCAGATGCATAGACCACAATGCGTTGTCGTTCTTCTGGACCTGAGTAATGGATAAAGAAGGTCTTTGGAGTTGCTACACCAGTTGGTGTCCAGTCCTCTGTGATTACTAGATCCTGAAGTGATGCAGGGTCCTTAGGAAGACATCCACGCCGTTGTCGTTGAAGACCTCTTTTACAACTTTGGAGATTACCAATGTTGACACGGATCTCCTTAGTTGCTTGTGACAGAGCTTGAGTCAGAAGTTAGTTTGGACGACTACTTGACTGCTCTGCTTGTGTTTTCATTGTAGTTCTTATCTTAGTGACTTCTACTCCAGTCTTGTCAGCTGCATGGCTGTGTTTGATGTACGATCTTGGGTTTTCATAGTTGTCAAAAGTAGGGAGACCTCCCTTGCAGTCAGCTGATCTCTGCAGTGTGCATAGCCATCTGATCCAGTTCTTGTAGCTCATCTTCTTGGCATGTATGTATCCATCCAGGCAGAACTTGTCACCACCTCTGTTTGACCTGATTATTTCCATGGTCAGAATTTTCTATGGACAACCTTGAAAAGGGCACCCATTCACATGGGATCGGTAGTTGTAGGAGGGGAAGAGATGTCTGTATGAAAATGAAAATATATTTCTGTAAGAAAGAGGGCTATTGGCACCGGGTGACTCTTGGAGAAATTTATTGAGTTAAGTCGTGGCTCAGAAGGGAAGGGCAGGAGATTTGAAGTTGGAGGCTGAATTGACTATGAATAATGACATCCTTATATATATAGCCAAAATAGTTGTTTACCCGATAGAGGAACTGAGCAAGGTACTCAAAACATAACATATAGTAAACTGCTCAAATAACTATGTTCCTATGCAAATGATAACAGGAATAAATATTTGAAATATATAAAAAAATAATGGTGTGTGCATTTGTCTATTTTTCAACTGTGTGAGCAATTCTTTTGTAAGTATTTGTCCTATGAGCATATATGTTGTGAGCATTTGTCATGGAATCGTGTGGCTCAAGTTGAGTTGTGAAGCCGAGGGTGATGTTACAAAACACCACAATAAAAACTCACAAACTTAACGAAAAGAGACAAAACATCATATCCTTAAACAAAAACAAGAACTCACAACCTTATCAAAGAAACAGACATTCACACCCTAATCAAAGAGACAAAAGGCTACAACCTTAACGAAACTATATAAAAAAATCGTATCTTGACGAAAATGGACAAAAGCTGTCACCAATAACGAAAAAATATAAAACCCTACATAATTCATACCATACGTGTTTTGGTAAACTCTTTATTACTAAAATATATACAAATGTCTCACATCTGTATATATACCAATAGGTTTCTTTCCCCTTAGCTCCTGCCCACTGCCTGGATCAGAAGCTATGCAGCAAGGCACAGCACAAGCCGCTGCTTCACTTACGCGGTGACCCTCCCTCTGGTCACCTCATGCGAAAATAGAGAAGACGAGCAGAAATCCGTTCAAATCACTTCAGTTTACATTCCATTCTCAAACAGTTTCCACTCACACATAGATCTATCGCCATCACCCTTAGCCTCCTCCTCCCTCTTTACCATGTTGCCTCTTCCTTTCACCCCTTCTGTTCTCAATTACATTCTCCTTTGCTTTTCCGCCTGTACCTCCGAGTTCCTGCCTCCCAAGGGTTGGGTTTGCATGGATGCCTCCTCACCTCGCACTAAATTGCCCCTGTCTCCCATTTCTCTCTCACTCTGTCGTATTCTCTTTTTTCTCCTTTTCCCATTCCTGTTTCGTTTCACTTCCCCTTCCTTTTCCACACTGCTTCTAAATTTTTTACCTTTTTTTGTGGGGGGAGGTTCCCCCAGCTGAATGAAACAAGGTCATCTAGAATAAGCAGGACTCGAATATAGACGTCGAGGTTGGGGAACTCACAGAATGTCAAAAACTTTTTACAGAAGATCTACAGGTACCAAGAGATTAGATTTCCAATATGTCTAAGAATGTCACTTTGGTCCCTTTGAACACAGTGACACTCCCTCAACTGAAGAAAATTGACTGAAAAAAGCGTATACGAAACTTGGTACCACGTCATTTAATATTGACCACCTTTAGAACAACAAGGCTATCTTCACTCAATTAATAATATTTTATTAAACAGAAGAAAATATGTTAAGTGCCACACCATCGTGATCCTTAGCCCTATCAACACAATAACGACCCCTTCACAAAAGCATTTTCAGGGGATCTTAGCCCTACTTGAGATTTATTTGGAGGTCGCAATTTCGTTAAGATAGCATGGTAGAAAACAGAAAATGCAAATGAGATATGTAGTGTGATAGAATGATATTTTTATGTAAAAACACTCAAATCATCTGTAGTCGATCATATATACGCATGCTATATATGACGAACACCCTATAGGCAGTGTGATAGAATGATATTTTTACGTTCATATTCTCAAAAACGCTCAAACCATCTATAGTTGATCATAAATACGCATGCTATATATGACGAGCACCCTCTAGTTTCCAGGCACTTCTTCCTTTTACTACAAGCCAGATATTGGAGAAAGAGGTAAAGACAAAAAGAAGTATTTATTTGGCGCAGATAATACAAACACCCACAAGAAATACAATAGATCATAAATCAAGAAGTTCTCCGGAAAAGGTCGGATGCAATATAGTTCTTCTGGAGAAGAGACGAAGGCTTCTCTCGGACCTTGCTGACAATGGAGAAGTCCACCAGAGCTGGACGCGAGAGCTCCTCGAAGTAGCGGTGGTGCAGAGCAAGAGGAGCACAGAGTCTCTCATTGGAGTTGTACCGCAGGAGGCTCCCCATCAAGCGTTTGGATGCAGGCCACGCGATCCGAGAGCTCCTCTCGGATAGGCGAGGCTCAGGGGAGTTCTTCATCTCCATTTCCCTGAAGAGGTCGAAGTCCTTTCCCCAGAAGCCATAAGCCTTGCACAGGAGACACATGCGACCGAAGCGCGCGATGTCTCCCTTCACTATCCCAGAGCCGGTGACCATCTCGTGGAATATAATGCCAACGAACCACATGTCGGACATTTGGCCCATGGAAGGGTGCTTGAAGAAGCACTCAGGAGGTCAATAGGGCTCCGATACTTTTGTTGAAGTTGAAGGGCTCCTCACCGACGTGTTGAGCCAAGCCGAAGTCGCAGATGTTGAGGGTATCACTCCTCGTAAGGAGGATCTTGTCGGGCTTGAGATCGAAGTGGACGTACTTTGCATCATGAATGACCTCGGCGCCACGAAGGAGCTGTTACATGAGAGACTTGACGTGTCTGTCGGGAAGGACCGACTTATGATCAGCCAAAAGGTGATATGATATGAGCCAAGATTTCCATGATGATCCCGACCTGGTTGGTCTCCGGACAAGCGAAGTGGTCCAACAAGTGAACCACATTGGGGTGGCCCCTCAGGTCCTGGAGGGCCCGAATCTCCCACTTGACGGCAAGACGCTCCAAGTTACTGGACGGAGTGGAGACCATGTATGCATAGGGCTCTCCAGACTGAGAGTTGGTAAGAGAATAGACGCTTACTGTTGAGGAGGGCTTCGATCGGGTGCTTGCGCGCCGTTCTCAGATAGGGCGATTCCTCGTGATCGGTGCGTCCTCTTTTGGTGGAGACAGGATCTTCTATGTCTTCCAGTGGTTTCTTCTTGGGATTCTGTGGTCTTACTTCGACATGATGATTGTTAGCGTTCTTGCAGTGCGGAAGCGAATGATTACTGATTCCAAGAAGATCCGCCTCATAAAAGGGAACCGTTGTTACGAACTTTCATATTTGGTCAACCTATTTTAAGAGGAACTAGTCAGGTCACAGCCCTGGGATGGAATCCCCTTAGATGCCTCTGATACCACTTGGTTCCCTTTGAATTTTTTATTATGATAAATGGTTCGGATTTGAATCCCATAAGCTGGCTACACTCATTTACCCTCAAATTAAGTAAATAAATAGAAGTGTCTAACTTCAATTTTAAAAATTTAGGAAATTTAAGTTTTATAAATTCTATTTTTGATTCAAGAATTTTAATAAATTCATTCTCGGAAATTAGAAAAAAGGACCCATGTTTCTGTCTCGGAGTAAATCTCTAAATCAAATATCAATTACTCTCATACGTTATTCACATATATTTAAATTATATTAAATGAATTTAAACAGATTTGAATTGGCACTGATAGGTTTGAAATTATAGCTCAGTTGTTTCGATTTGAACTTAATTTAGATATAGGTCTAAATGGTTATCAACGTTCGTATATGTTGGATTGTGGTTTATTTGTTTTCGTTTGAACTTTAGATTTTGTAATTTGAAGGTAAAAATGTGCAAGTCAGCAACTGAGTAAAATCTAGATGATTTTAGATTGATATATGATAGCACTAAAGGCCTCTAAAACCACAATCCTTATACATTAGAATAATATCACATATCACAAATAAGATAAGAAGAAGAGACAAAAAACCCTAAACGGAACCAAATTTCTTTCATCTTTTTCGAAATGATTAGATGATTTCGGAGGGGGGGGGTATGGATTTTGTCCTCATTGGTCTTTTCTCCTAACTTCGGTAGATTGCTACTACATGTTGAATTTAACCAATTAACGCCCAGTAGTGTTCCAAGAAGATGAACAGAACCGTCTGACGCTAGCCAGAACAAAATATCAAAAGAAGACCTTGGGGTTTTATTGTGTTGAGTACATCGTAAACGGGGAAAGTGAGGCTGCTGGAATAAGGAAGGAAATGTCCAAGTCGTGCTCTGGCTCGGGAAGAAGACGTACCCTTTCTGGACCTTCATGATCATGAGCAGGAACGCTCCTCTGACTCTTGTCCAAGAACCGGAAATTAACTTGAGATTCCAACGCGCTACAAAGACACACGATACAGCCTTCGAAGTGAACCACTCTGAAATGGAACATTCAGTCCCAGTAGCTATAGAACTCACATACGGACCCAGCACTTCCAGAAGGTAAAAGGCGAAGAGCCTACACCATGAGGCGTGTAGCTAAGGCCAAAGCAGTTGCCTTCGCCATTTGCAATTGGAGTTTTGGGGCAGGTAACAGTCACTGCTGCGAATCGGAGAGGAGTGCGGGATTCAAGCCCACAACTAATCAAATGCGAGTTCAAGACGCTTCCGATTGCAACACAAGAGTAAGCCTCCAGTATCAGACAAAACATACGACTCGGATATAAGTGGATAGAGAACCTCAACAACCAATGCGTTTCCTTTCGCTGACTATGGGGAAGGGCGTGAGTTCAGCCTGGTAGTAGAAACTGCTGCAAAGACTCACAACTACTATATGGAGGGTAGTTTCCATGTCTGTCCCTGTGTCTTCTGCCTAATCTTCACTAAAGGGAATCCAGTTTTCAGAAGTCTACGTACATTTTCCGCAAAAATCACAAGGAATTAAGGAGCAAACGCATCAGGACGGAGCCTGTCAAGGTGAAAAAAAAACTAACCCTGTGATGGTTACAAGGAATTCCCTCAACTGAATATAATTGACTGACGGCATCTAGATTAGCTATAACAACCATATATGAACGTGAAAGGTTGAACGTGCCTAAGGTCTCACATAACAAATCCTTAAGAGTAACACAAATTTGAGTAATTCTCAGCGATATATAAAACAATAACCTTTCCTAGTCGTGTATAATTTTTAAGAAAATAATTTTACCTAGGGAGGTCTGTTCCGTCTTAAAGCTTTTTCCGGTGACATTCTTTCTCCCAAGACACTTCGGTCGTCATGTATATCTCACACCTCATACATCTTCATTGGGATGCCCCGATGCCTTCCTTAGTCGCCTCTTTTCTCCTCCTCTTTTACAAGCCAAAGCCTCTTCACCTCTTTGCCTCCCAATTTACCCTCCATGTCTTCATCCCTGTGCCTCATTCTTTACCTCCATAATTCCCTTCTTTTACACTTATTTACCTCCTCTTTTGCCTCTTTACCCTTTTCATTCTTCTTTTCCCTCCTTTTTTGCCATTTTTCTTTTTCGTTTACCACCTCCTTATTTGTCCTTTTCCCCCCTTACCTCCTCCTTATGTACACAATTACCTCTTCCTTCGTCTCCTCTTTATTTCTGCCTCTGCCTCCTTCACCTGTACCTATGAGCTCTTCTCTCCCAAGGATGCCCCCTGACCAAAGAGGGTCTTGTACCAATTTGCCTCCTTTACCTCCTTACCCCGTTCCTCTCTTCTCCTTCCCGTACTGTCATCTCTACATTTTCCTTTTTTTTTCTTATGTTACGCTCTACCTCTCTTCCCCCTTCTTCCCCTCGTCTCTCTTTCCCTCTCTTCTCTCCTTTCTTCTCTCTCTTCTTCACCCTCTCATCCATCCCATATTCTCCTCCATACCTTGTCCTCCCTTTCCTCTTTTTGCGCTCTAGCCCTCTTCTCCCTTCCCTCCTCGTTTATCTTGCTCCTCCCTTCACCCCATCTTCTCTCCCTTCCACTACCCCTTCTCCTTTTCCTCAATCATTTTCCCTTCTCCACCTCTTATTTCTCCTCCTCCTCATCTATCTTTCTCTTCCCTTCTCCCCCCTTTTTCTTCTTTCTACTCATTTTTCTCCCCTCTTCTCTCCTTCCTCCTCCCCTCACTTCCTTTCCCTTCTTCCCCCTTCTCTTCCCTCCTCCCTTCTTCTCCCTCACCCTCCTTCATCCAAGCCAAGGCCAGAAAAATGGCGAAAGGGGGATCAGGGAGGAAGACTAGGTGGAAGGAGGAGGAGGAGGAGGAGGAGGAGGAGGAGGAGGAGGAGGGCGAAACAGAGGCTGGAGAACGAAATGATGAGGTAGCCTGGAATGAGAAAAAAGCTGAGTGGATGGCCAGAAGATGAAGGAGAAGTAAGACTATAAAGGAGAACATAAAGAAGGAAAAGAATGTTACGAAGGAGAATGTAAAGAAGTTGACTATAAAAAAGACGAAAAAAAAAAAAAAGGGAAATACGAAGGGGGAAGAGGTGGAGGGGAAGTGATAATAATAATGAGAAGCAACAAAACATGAAGAAGGAAAAATACATAAATGGGCGAAGAGGAGGAGAAAGAAGAATTGAATTGAGGGGGGAAGTAGAATATGAAACGGAAAACGAAG
>NC_134779.1:66583800-66588800 GCF_046742065.1 Oratosquilla oratoria
GATATTATTTGTGATGTTTTAATCTTAACCCAGTTGCTCCTTGTGACTTGATATGGTCATAATTGAACTATTGTACACCGTTTCTGAAAAAAAGAAGGAAAGAAATAAAAATAAAAAATGAAATAAATAAATAAATAGATAAATGAATAAATGAATAAATAAAAAGAAGAAAAGAAACAAAAGAAATGAGGAAAGGAACAAAAAGGAATGGAGAAACAAGAGAAACAGAGGAACCAAGAAACTCAACGACAAAAAACAATATCTCCCACGGACTGCCCGGACAAGGTAAAAAGTGTGAGTGAGGCAGGAACCAACTCCTCCTACTTTTTAACGTCAATTCGAAGGAAATGCTCGAAATCATGGGCTTTCATACACGAGAACATCCATAAAACCATTTTCTCAACCACCGACCTCCTTCCCAGGGCGCTCCGGACCAACGAACAACCCCGACAGCGACCACCCCACGGTGCTCCACGGCAGCAACTTGCAGCGAAACTGACCGCTTCGTCTTGCATGTTCTTGTGGGAGTGTGTGTGTGTTTGTGTATGTGTAGATGTGTGTACGAACAGAGTAAGACGTCACGCAAGGAGGTTGCCCCTTTGCTTCCCCCCCTCTCTCTCTCTCTCTCTTCCTCTCTATATATGTCTATCTCTCTCTATTCCTGGGCCTAACCCACTCAGGTAAAATAGCATTTCTTTCGCCCGGGAACCTCAAGGGAGGGAGTCGCGGTCCATCACTCGTCACAAGATCAAATCACAGAGCACTTGTTCTGTTTACGGCACGGAGCTTTTGACACTGTGTCAGGTTTGTGTCAGAGATCTGCCCGTCTCGTCGGACACGCACACGTACCATATTTATGTCCGTGGCATAGATCGACTAGTTCGTGTCAGAAGTACTTGTGTCATATGACACAGGCTAAATCGTTCTATGTCCGTGTTGTGTCATGGGATTTTGTGTGCGTCTGACACAAGCTATGTAATCCACCATATTCACAAAACAAAACATTTAGTTCCACTGTGTCACATTTGTGCCATAAGTGTGGAAATGACACATGACACAAGCGACACAATCGCCATGCCATACTCATTCTCCACGATAAGGAGCGCACGACACAGCTGTGCCAATTTTGTGTCATAAATACAAGCGTGCCATCTGACACAATTGTCCCACCTTTTGGTATGAGAAGAAGCATTTTCCACTTTCCCCTTTTCAACTCCCCCTCCTCCTCTTCCTGCCTCGCCTTATCTACCATATCTCCAGAGTTGCTGTCAATTCCTCAAAACAATTGACATCACAATTCCAGAGGCAATTCAATTCAGTTTGGAAATCTCGCCAATAGCGAACAGTCGTTATTGGTCCGTCTACTGTCATATTTGGTCAAATTCTGTCTTATTGCGTCAATGCCTCTTCTCTCATTAGGATCTGTCCCGTAATGTCTACTAGGTAAGGTATACGAATGACAGGGTATATACGATATATCCCAAATGTCTACACAATGCTTACATAATTAAATTGTATGGTTGGTAAATAAACGAGATGAATTGATAAAAACACTTGTATTTCTTACTCTCAATAGTTCAGCACTGTTTTTTCATGATCACAAGGGTCAGAAAAGGGTTATCATAAGGGTTATCATCTTATCAGATAACATGACCTGGATATATCCTACCCTGGTCACGTCAATATATGTTACCACCGTCACCTTTCCTGTTCAGAGGGTGTCATAACATATACTCATAAGACAGTTGCTCAAAAGACATTTTCTCACAAAACAAATGATCAAATGTAATTTGCTCAAAAAACAATTGCCCCTGAGACATTTGCTCAAATCGTGATTGAAGAAAATCGTAGTAACATCAAAATTTGTCAGAAAAGATTACCAGCTGAAATATTTAATCATAATATTTACATCATGCAATACAATGCAATACAAGGGCATTCGGTGTATCGACCTATGTATATACATGATATATATCTGCAGTGTAATCTATACCAGACAGGTACATTGTTATTGCTGTGTAGGACGCGAATACTGTGCAAGGGCACAGCAGCAGAATCATTCCTACACAACCTCGGGACTTTTCCACACATGTTTAAAGACGAAGTAAATTACCATACAATGACAACCCTGATTCTTCTCATCAGTGAGTTGTCAACCCACTCTTTCTCCTCGCTTCCCTCACCTCCCACTCCTCTTCCCGTGTAGTTGTATCTCGTCCACCTCTCCTCCACCAACAACCAGCCTCTCCTCTTCCTTCTCCTTCCTCTTCCCCATCCACCCTCACGCCCCCCGCCTCCCTGTAGCTCCCCCTCTTTCTCTCCACCATTGATGGTGTTCTTGGCGCGCGCCCATGCACCTCGGCACCGCACCTCCAAAGTGGTCAGTGGCTGGAAAATGACAAGTGGGTTGGGACTTTCCACTGGGTGCGGCGATGGCCTGGGGACAGACTGAACGTGTGTGTGTGTGTGTGTCTGTGTGTGTGTGTGTGTGTGTGTGTGTGTGTGTGTGTGCGTGCGTGTGCGTGTGTGCGTGTGTGTGTGTGTGTGTGTGTGTGTGTGTGTGTGTGGTTGTGTGGGTGCGTGCGTGCGTGCGTGCGTGCGTGCGTGTGTGTGTGTGCGTGTGCGCGCGTGCTTGGGTGCATGTGTGTGTGTGTGTGTGTGTGTGTGTGTGTGTGTGTGTGTGTGTGTGTGTGCGTGTGTGTGTGTGTGTGTGTGTGTGCGCGCGTGCTTGGGTGTGTGTGTGTGTGTGTGTGTGTGTGTGTGTGTGTGTGTGTGTGTGTGTGCGTGCGTGCGTGTGTGGGTGCGTGCGTGCGTGTGTGTGTGTGTGTGTGTGTGTGTGTGTGTGTGTGTGTGTGTGTGTGTGTGTGTGTGTGTGTGTGTGTGTGTGTGTGTGTGTGCGTGCGCGTGCGCGCGTGCTTGCGTGCATGTGTGTGTGTGTGTTTATTTGCTTGTATGCGTGCGTGTGTGTATGCTCGTATCTACGTGTGTGTACGTATATGTATACTTGTATGCATACATATTACAAGCAGGGATATTCAGGATGATTGAATCAACATAAAGAATGCCAGACAATGACAACAGTATATATAAGTATAATGAATGTGTTAGAGAGAAAGGCAACGTAAATCTCGGTCAAATTGAACACAGTAGAGAATTTACAAGGGTCGATGGAGCTCGTTTTTCAATTCAATAAATGACAGCGTGAACTAAATTGTAAGTTAGATTCTAAAATTGTAACCTCTGAGCAAGTAATGCATGATAAACTAAATGAAAAGATGGATGTGAGCAAATTAAAAGGAAGACCAAAGAATGTGTTGGTAATAAAAAAGAAAAAGAAAACAAAAAAGAAAATCGTAACAAAAATATATATAAAAATTAAAGTAAAAATTCGGGTTGAAAGTTTAAAGCATACCTTGCAATGTCACACTTTACAAGTTTTTCTAATAAAAAACAACAACAACAACAACCAATCCGGCAATGAAATAGAAAACTGAAGAAACAGAAACTTGTCTGAGAACAAACTATGTAATTTGTCCAAGGACGGTAACGAAGTAAAGAGTATCTTAATAGAGAACAAATGGTTTCAGAACTTAATTAAGAAAGATAATTGTTTTGAACATGCGAGCAAATTTACATTATGAAATGCCCTTCCAATACAAAAAGGAAATTATTTATGATCATTGTGACACGTGATATTTCTTATATGGAATGAATAAGACACATGAGACTTATGATGTCTTTATGTTTTCAGTGTTAAGGAATCGGTCACTCTACCAGGAACTGCCCTATTGATAAGAAATGTACAACTCAGAATCACAAACATTCTGAGTGCAATTCAAGTGAAACAAAATATATACAAACTGTACAAATAAAAACTATGCAGATAACAAACACGTGGCAATTAGTACCGTGTTTATATAAATAAGAAAGAGCAAAAATCAGGAACTGAACGGGAAAAGGTTACTGTAACCGTGAGGATGATGATGCGCGCTTGGGAGCGTGTTGACATAGCACTGGGCTTGCTTCGAAGTTTGGATGCGGAGCTGAAGGGAATCCTACGTCTTGATTCCTCGATTCCGGGGGCTTGATTGAAGATATGAGAAGTCGAAATCAGGCTGTGTCTCCTTCGTAGACAGTGGTCTTGTCCTTCTGAATGGTAGGCGTGACTGGTAGGCGTGAATGTTGCTTGGAGCTGAATGGAATCTAGTGCTTTGATTCCTCGATTCTGGGGGCTTAATTGAAGATATGAGAAGTCGAAGACAGGCTGTCTCTTTTGTAGACAGTGGTCTGTTCCTTCTGAATGGTAGGTGTGGCTGGTAGGTGTGTATGTTGCTTGGGGCTGAACGGAATATGGTGGCTTGATTCCTCGATTCCGGAGGCTTGATTGAAGATATGAGAAGTCGAAGACAGGCGGTGTCTCCTTGGCAGACAGTGGTCTTGTCCTTCTGAATGGAAGGTGTGGCTTGAGTGGCTGAAGATTTCATTCGGCCTCCTGTGGTAGGCGCGAGTGTAACCAGTGTTTCTGGTATAAGGTAGGCGTGTCTCTTCGGAGTTTGACGTCGTGAGAGCACCGCTCGCCACCAGTTATGTAACTGCTTTGTTTATGGCACGGCGCTTCTATTCAGGGCGTGGGAGCACTGCTGCCGCCAGTTATGTAATTGGTTTGGACACCTACATAAGGGGGGCTTAATGCGGGCGAGAAATACCTCGGTGGTGATTTCTTCTTTTATTAACAATATGATCTGTTTTAAATATAACAGGTTACGATTAGGTCCTTTGAGCATAATACTCTACGCGGGCAGATGTCTGCCTTCTGCCAGGTTCGCGACCTGGGCAGATCTGAGTCTTGAAGGCTCTTGACCTGGCCAGCTCTGGCTTATCGGCGGCGTAACCGTCCGATAATAAAGGGGGGTTAGAGGGTCGTCGTATGTGACACGTGTTAGTTCACAATTCTAGGCATTGGTGTTAGTTCTATATCATAGGGGTTAATCGTATGGTTG
>NC_134779.1:66598800-66601300 GCF_046742065.1 Oratosquilla oratoria
AATGAAATACCTTTATTTGTAAATTTATTTTTATCATGAAAACCTAATACACATTGACATATATACACACCAGCGATATATATATATATATATATATATATATACACATATATATGTACATATATATACATGTATATAACTGCATATATATATATATATAAATGTATATATATACTGTTATATATAAATGTATATATATACATATATATATATATACATATATATATATATATATATATATATATATATATATATATATATATATATACATTCTACCTCTACCCCCACTCCTCCCTTTCTTGCCACATTCGCACCCAAGTATCTAAAACTATCCACTTCCTCCAGTCTCTCTCTCTTTATGCTCACTTCCAGTCTGCTGCCACTTTCTCCCCTTGTACATCTCATCACGTTACTTTTACCCACATTTATCTTCAACTCCCTTCTTTCACACACTTTACCAAATTCTGTCACTAACTTCCTTAATCCCTCCTCTGATCCTGCTATAAGCTCAGTGTCGTCCGCAAACAACAGCTGGCTCACCTCCCACTTTTCTCCATTTTCTTTAACCATCTCCAATCCCTGATCTACCACCCTTGCATTTACTTCTCACGCCACCCAATCCATGTATAAATTGAACAGCCAGGGTGACATAATACATCCCTCGTGAAATCCCACCTTTACCACGAACCACTCACTTTTTCCATTTCTAATCCTGACACACACTCTACTACTCTCGTAAAAACTCTTGACAGCTCCTAAAAGCTTTCCTCCTATTCCGTATGTCTGCAATACCTCCCACAGTGCCTTCCTGTCTACCCTATCATAAGCCTTTTCCAGATCCATAAAGACCCAAAACACATCCTTACCTTTTCCTATAGCTTTCTCACATATCTGTCCTACCACAAAAATCTGATCTACACAACCTCTATCTGCGCTAAACCCACACTATTCTTCACCAATTACTCCCTCTTTTTCTCTCCTAATCCTCTCAATCAAGACCCTCCCATAAGCCTTCCCAACTACACTTAACAAGCTAATCCCTCTAAAACTACTACATTCACACTTGTTCCCTTTTCCCTTGTAAAGTAGAAGTATACATGCACTCCTCCAGTCCTCCGGCACTCTATCCTCTCTTAACAGACATTAAATAACCTCACCAGCCAGTCCACCATCACTGTACCTCCTTTTTTAGACATTCTGCATGACATCCATCCAGACCAGGTGCCTTACCTACTCTCATCATCTTAACAACTGCCCTCACTTCATCTTTCCTTATTTCTCCTCCATTTTCCTCACTCATCACGGTCATTTTCTTAGCATTTCCCACTGCAACTACCTTTCCCTCCCTATCCTCCTTCACATTTAGCAACTCCCTAAAAAACTCTCCCCATCATCCTCTTACTGCCTTTTCTTCCATTATCATATCTCCATCTGCACCTTTTACCTTTTCTTCTCTACTTGATTCGCCTCCTCTTCCTCTCTTGATTTCTTTCCAAAACATCTTTTTATTACTTTCAAAACTCTCTGTCATACTCTTACTTCATTTCACATCTGCTCTCCTTTTTGCCTCCTTTATCTTATGCTTTACTTCTCTTTTCTTTTCTTTGTACCTCTCATATGACTCCCTCGTCCTATTTTGTAACCAATCTATGAAAGCTCTCTTCTTCTTTTCTACCACTTTCTTTGCTTCCTCATCCCACCTGTCACTACCCTTTCTTCTATTTCCTCCCGTCCTCCTGGTTCCACACACCATCTCCCTCCTTGAACCATCCCCAATTCTCCTCCACTCCTAGTTTTACTCTACCTTTCACTCCCTCCCCCTCCTCTCTCAGCTTCTTCTTGTACTCCTTCTCCTTTTCTTTCTCATTTAAACAGTTTACTCCAAGCACCTTCCTACCTTATGTCCTTTTCCTACTTCTCCATCTATCCTCCACTCTCAACTTACCTTCCATCAAAAAATGATCTGATATTCCCCCACTCTCTCCCCTTAGAACATGTACATCCTTAACTCTTCTCTATTATATTCCTATCTACCACTACATAGTCTATTAACGCTCTATTTACCACCCTTCCATCCACCACCCTCTCCCATGTGTACTTATGCTTGACTTTCTTCCTAAACACTGTATTTGCTATCACCAAATCTCTTTCTAGACACATCTCCACCATCAACTCTCCACTACGATTCTTTCCTGGAACTCCACATTTCCCAACCACTCCGTCTATTGGTTTATTTCCTACCCTAGCATTAAGGTCTCCCAATACCACTACATTGGCGTTTCTGCCTAATCCCTCTATGCACTCATTTAAATCCATCCAAAAAGCCTTCCTTTCCTCTACACTCTTCTCACTACCAGGCCCATATGCACTTACAAAAACCCACATCTCCTTTCTCAGTTTCACCTTCATCCACATTAACCTTGAAGAAACCTCCTTCCACTCCACTACACGTTTACCTATCTCTTCACTTACTAGTATAGCTACCCCTTCTCTCCCTCGC
>NC_134779.1:66611300-66613800 GCF_046742065.1 Oratosquilla oratoria
ATAATATATTGAAGACATCAAATGTACAGAAACACGTGGGTCTCTTCAATACCATCCTTACACTGTCAATGATATTATACAATACGGAATATTGCGCAATGATATTGATCGTGTAGGGCCCGCTTTAGGACAAGGGCCTGCCATCACGTGAATAGCGTTCTCTGGCGTAAACAAGAAAAATTATTTAAAGTACGTCATCATAAGAGATAGGCTAGTGAAGAAAAACGAAAGAAAAATGAGACGAAATAAAAAATGAAAAGAAGAAAAAACGACGACGCCAACAACAACGACGGCTAGGAATAGAAAAGAAAAGAGAGAAAATGAAAAGAAAGGAGAACAATAATACTAATGACAAGAAATAACAATAGGAACAACATCAGCAATAGCATAAAACAAGAATAAGAGCAAGAACAAGAACAAGAATAATAACAAGAACAAGAACAAGAATGATAACAAGAACAAGAACAATAGCAAGAACAAGAACTGTTGTCTCTATATCTAAAGTATCTGCCCATCTCCCTTCAATGCCTAGCGTGCACACGCGCGCACGCATACATATGCTATAACGTGGTAGTCTCGACGACGGCTACCATCTCCCAAGGGACTGTTCATTGTTCAGTGACCAAGCTAACCGACTTTTCCGACTACGCCCCTTCCTCGACAATAGATTCTCTGCATCTCAGGTCAAGCCCTCTACTTTGGACAATGGCCCAGCTACATCTCGGGTCAGCCACCTGCCCGCTATCGGCCGGCGCCTTAACCAATGCGACCTAGCATTCCAAATTTTCCTTAGAACTCATATTGCAACAGCCTTATTATTCCATGATTGGCAACCTTTGTTAACATGTACATAGAATATGTTTCTGGTAACACTCCGAGTTTTGCTTGGAGCTTGCCGTGTATTTTGTAGTTAGAACTAAACTTGGAAGATTAAAGCCAAGAATTCCGCCCGAGTTTCCTTCACCACCAATTCCCAATGTAGTGTACCAGCACCTACAGAACAATATCAAGAACAAGAACAAAAACAAGAACAAGAACAAGAGCAAGAGCAAGAGCACGAACTAGAACAAGAACAACAACTACAACAGCTACAACAACAACAACAACAACAACAACAACAACAACAACAACAACAACAACAACAACAACAACAACAACAACAACAACAACAACAACAACAACAACAATTACAATAACAGAAGCAGCAACAACAACAGCAGTTACAGCAACAGCAACAACAATAACAGTGACAACACCAGTACAATAGCAGCAGCAGCAAAACAACAACAACAACAGCTACAACAACAACAACAACAAGAACAACAACAAGAACAACAACAAGAACAACAACAAGAACAACAAGGAAACCATTTTCAAAAGCAAAACCAAGGAACCCCAGTGTGTGTGTCCCCCTCAACCAACCGACGGTGAAATTATTGGAAAGAGTGAGTGGATAGTCTGCGTAGGGCTGGATGAAATTTTGACTTTGTGACATTCTTATTTTCATTTTTGAGTTACTTTTTTTTAGTTTCATTTTTTGAGCTACTTTTTTCCCTTTGTATCCCGAGTGACGGATCCAGGATCAAAGGAGGACTTTTTTATATTTTTTTTTAATTCACCCGACGAAAATATTTTCCTCATATGAGCAGAAAAAGTTCCCGAGATTCTTACTGGAGGTATCGCAGTAAACACTAATGAAGGAGAAAGAAATAAGGAAGATGAGGAAGATGAAGATAAAGAGAATCAACAGAAAACAAGGAATGAGGAGATGGGGCGGGGATGTCCGCAGGAATTTTTGTAGGCAGGGGCCAAATTAAAAGATATTATACATATATGGTTAATGGTATAAGGTTATATCAAGATACTTGAGTAATAGAATAATTACGGTAATAAAGAGTTGATAAGCGTACATGATATTTGATTCGTTTTGCAATTTCCATGTAATTTTTGTATTCATTTTGTATTTTCCTTGCATTTTTTCTATTTTCCATAAATTCCAGCGGGCGCCCATGGATGGGGGAGAAAAGGAGAAAATAAAAATGAATGTAAAGGATAGGAAGAAAAAAGTACGGAAAGGAAGGGAGCAAGGAGAAAAATAAGAGAGGAGAAAAAAAGTAGTAGTAGTAGAAGAAGAAGAAAAAGAAGAAGAAGAAGAAGAGGAAGAGGAAGAAGAAGAAGATGAAGAGGAAGAAGAAGAAGAAAATGATGATGAAGAAGAAGAAAGCGATGGAAAAAGAAAGTAAAGAAGACGGAGACAAGGAAAAATAAAAGAAAGAAATAAGAGAATAATAATAATAATAATAATAATAAGAAGAAGAAGAAGAAAGAAGAAAAAGAAGAAGTAGAAGAGGAAGAAGAAGAAGAAGAAGAAGAAGAAGAAGAAGAAGAAGAAGAAGAAGAAGAAGAAGAAGAAGAAGAAGAAGAAAAAGATGAAGAAGAAGAAGAAAAAAGAAAAAGAAGTCAAAGAAAAAAGCAAAAGACGAATTATTAAAAAAAACTC
>NC_134779.1:66618800-66621300 GCF_046742065.1 Oratosquilla oratoria
AGGAGGAGGAGGAGGAAGAGAAAGAATAGAAGATGTAAGGGAAGGAAAGAATGATGATGAAGATTACAGGAAAGTCAAGGAAGAAGAGGTGAGGAGGAGGCGATAGAGGAAGAGGAGAAGATGGAGGAAGAAGAGGAGAAGGAAGAATTGGAGAGGGAGAGGGAAGAAGATAAGCAGAGGAAGTAGGGAAAGATGAAAAGTAGGATGAGGAAGAGAAGAAGGAACACGAGGAGGAAGTGGAGGGGGAAGAGGGGAGGAGGAAGAGAAGGAAGACGAGGAGGAAGTGGAGGGGGAAGAGGGGAGGAGGAAGAGAAGGAAGACGAGGAGGAAGTGGAGGGGAAATAGGGGAGGAGGAGGAGAAGGAGAAGGAGGAGGAGAAGGAGGAGGAGGAGGAGAAGGAGGAGGAAGAGGTGTAGGAGGAGGAGGAGGAGGAGGAGAAGGAGGAGAAGGAGGAGGAAGAGGTGGAGGAGGAGGAGGAGGAGGAGGAAGAAGAAGAGGTAATAGTTATATATTCATCCTCTTCTTCTGGCAAATATGATTTTCAGCAAAACATCAAAGGCAAGTGGAACCGAACACAGGCATCATTCCAGACGCAGGTGTGTGTGTGTGTGTGTGTATGTGCGTGCGTGTGTGTGTATGTGTGTGTGTGTGTGTGTGTGTGTGTGTGTGTGTGTGTGTGTGTGTGTGTGAGTGTGTGTGTGTGTGTGTGTGTGTGTGTGTGTGTGTGTGTGTGTGTGTGTGTGTGTGTGTGTGTGTGTGTGTGTGCGCGAGTGTGTGTGTGTGTGTGTGTGTGCGCGAGTGTGTGTGTGTGTGTGTGTGAGAGTGTGTGTGTGTGTGTGTGTGTGCGTGTGTGTGTGTGTGTGCGCGCGCGCGCGCGCGTGTGTGTGTGTGTGTGTATGTAATTCACCATGGTCCCGGATCACGCGTTGGACTCGTGATCGACAGCAATTAACCTCGCGGACGAGAGCTCAGAGCTCGCATGACCTATCTATGGGTAATATTGTGACCTTACACATACACACACCCCCAACTCACCGCCCACGAGAGTTGGAGTAACGACTTGCAGTGCAGCGATACTGAAATTATTTCAGTCCTGGGCGGGATTCGAGCCCGGACCGCTGTGACAGCAGTTACTATCGTTACCACTGCGCCATCAAGCCGTGTGTGTGTGTGTGTGTGTGTGTGTGTGTGTGTGTGTGTGTGTGTGTGTGTGTGTGTGTGTGTGTGTGTATTTGTGTGTGTGTGTGTGTAGGTGTGTGTGTGTGTGCGTGTGTGTGTGTGTGTGTGCGTGTGTGTGTATGTATGTGTGTGTATGTAATTCACCATGGTCCCGGATCACGCGTTGGACTCGTGATCGACAGCAATTAACCTCGCGGACGAGAGCTCAGAGCTCGCATGACCTATCTATGGGTAATATTGTGACCTTACACATACACACACCCCCAACTCACCGCCCACGAGAGTTGGAGTAACGACTTGCAGTGCAGCGATACTGAAATTATTTCAGTCCTGGGCGGGATTCGAGCCCGGACCGCTGTGACAGCAGTTACTATCGTTACCACTGCGCCATCAAGCCGTGTGTGTGTGTGTGTGTGTGTGTGTGTGTGTGTGTGTGTGTGTGTGTGTGTGTGTGTGTGTGTGTGTGTGTGTGTGTGTGTGTGTGTGTGTGTGTGTGTGTGTGTGTGTGTGTGTGTGTGTGTGTGTGTGTGTGTGTGTGTGTGTGTATGTGTGTATGTATGTGTGTGTATGTAATTCACCATGGTCCCGGATCACGCGTTGGACTCGTGATCGACAGCAATTAACCTCGCGGACGAGAGCTCAGAGCTCGCATGACCTATCTATGGGTAATATTGTGACCTTACACATACACACACCCCCAACTCACCGCCCACGAGAGTTGGAGTAACGACTTGCAGTGCAGCGATACTGAAATTATTTCAGTCCTGGGCGGGATTCGAGCCCGGACCGCTGTGACAGCAGTTACTATCGTTACCACTGCGCCATCAAGCCGTGTGTGTGTGTGTGTGTGTGTGTGTGTGTGTGTGTGTGTGTGTGTGTGTGTGTGTGTGTGTGTGTGTGTGTGTGTGTGTGTGTGTGTGTGTGTGTGTGTGTGTGTGATTCACCTTGGTCTTTGGATCACGTGTTGGACTCGTGATCGACAGCTATTTCCCTCCCGGAAGAGAGCTCAGAGCTCGTATGACCGATCTATGGGTAATGCTTTGACCTTACACTCACACACACACCCAATTCCCCGCCCACGAGAATTGAAGTAACAACTCGAAGCGCAGCGATACTGAAATTATTTTCAGCCCTGGGCAGGATTCGAACCCGGACCGCCGTAGTGACAGTCTGGGACTCTACCAACCGCGCGCGTGTGTGTGTGAGTGTAGGCGTGTGTGGGCGTATATGGACGTGCGTGGACGTGCGAGGGCGTATAAATGCAACCGATAACACCCAAAACTAACCCAATGTTTACCAAAAGTATACATATATGTGATAT
>NC_134779.1:66628800-66638800 GCF_046742065.1 Oratosquilla oratoria
TGCATGTGCACACGCAAGTTTACGTGCATATATGTATTTGTGTATATGTATTCGTGTATGCATGTGTTTGTGTATGTATCTATTCGTGTATATGTATGTGTGTGTGTGCGCGCGTGTGCTTGTAACTAATTGTAGCATACAGGACAGAAGCAACGGTCGTGGTGACCTATTTTCACTCTCTGAGTGTATGTGTGTGTTGTGTGCGTGTGTGTGCGTGCGTGTGTGTGTGAGTATGTGTGTGTGTGCGTGCGCTCGTATGTGTGCGTGTGGCACACAAACAGCTCGCAAATACCTTTTCGAGACCTCCTGGTCGTTCAAAACCGAAAAGAATAAAACAAAAGAAAGAAAGAAAGAAAGAACACTCGAACTTTAACAGAAGAATCGTTAAAACGCGTAATTTTCAACCCAACTCGAAAACGTTGGCTGAAGTTTGCGATACTTATTAATTTCGACGGCACAATTAGATAGTCCATCTTTTTCCTCCAAGCTGCTAAATAGAAAAGTCAAAAGGTGAGAGAAAAATATGTGAAGTGAAATTAGGATTATTGTTTTTTATTTGTCTGAGCTGGTAAAAAGCTGACAAATTTTTACCAATACCAATTTGTCAATATAGATTTTTTTTTTGTATTCAGTCGGAGGAAAACAAAATGTTGCTCGTAGCTAAACTCTCTTGACTTCGTTTTTTTTTTCTTTTTTTCTTTTTTTTTTAATTAGCTGAACAAAGTTCTCCGAATAAAAAACAAAACAAAAAAATGTCGATAGCCTAACGATTCAAGCCAAAGTATTGTTTTTTTTTTCAATATTTTGTGGTCTCTCATGATAGCTGATTAACATGCTTATTTGAGGAAGCGGTTGTTTTCCTAATTACATTTTTGTGAAAATTAAGCTTTATTTTGAAATACGACTAAATGTATTATAATTAAACGCGGCTTCAATGTTTTATTTACACACACACACACACACACACACACACACACACACACACACACACACACACACACACACACACACACACACACACACACACACACACTCACACACACACACACACACACACACACACACACACACACACACACACACACACACACACACACACACACACACACACACACACACACACACACACACACACACACACACACACACACACACACACACATAAATATATATATATATATATATACACATATATGTATGTATATATATATATATGTATATATGTATACATATGTATATAAATATATATATATGTATGTATATGTATGTATATATCTATATCTATATCTATATCTATATGTATATATATATATATCTATATCTATATCTATATATCTATATCAATATCTATATCTATATCTATCTATCTATCTATCTATCTATCTATCTATCTATCTATATATATATATATATATATATAGACATATATATATATATACATATATATATATATACATATATATATATATACATATATATAAATATATATATATATATATTTACAGTATATATATATATATATATATATCTTATTTGTGTGTGTGTATGTGTTTGTATGTATGTGCGTATGCGTACGTGTGTGTGTTTGTATGTATATGTGTATGTTTACGTGTGTGTGTTTGTATGTGTTTGAATGTATGTGTGTATATGTGTGTGTGTTTGTGTGTATGTGAGTATGTCTGTATGTGTGTATGAGTATGTCTGTGTTTGTGTGTGTGTGTGTGTGTGTGTGTGTGTGTGTGTGTGTGTGTGTGTGTGTGTGTGTGTGTGTGTGCATTTACCCAATTGCATTTACCTTGCTGTTGTACACATGCAAGTAACAACCCCTGTAGGATCTTGTCACCTACTCTCTAATAATCATACTTAGTTTAGAATTCATGCATCGTTGCAACTTTAACTGTCACCTTATTCTCTAATAATTATTATACTTAGATTTAAATTAATCCTTGGTTCCAGCTTTGGCTATGTCGCTTTCTAGACTATTCCAAGTATTTATGCATCTGTATATAAAATAATTTTTCTTAACAACATTTATATTTGCACTAAAGCCTTCAACCTAAGTCTGAGAAAATGGGAAATAATTACGTTAGCGTCGAAATAGCCTTATCGTTATAAGCAATTTCAGAGTCAAAATACCTCGCCCTTTAAAAAAAAAATCATGGGAGTTGGACTTCGTCCTCCCCTCCCCCCCTCAAAAAAAAAAAAAAAAAAGGAGGGAATGCATATGCTTCAACTGGTCAGCAAAGTATAGGGAAAAATGGAAAGGTGGCGTTTGCACTTTTTTACCTCAAACTCCAGCACCGCCACGTGATTTTTTTTTCTTCATATTTCTGTATTCAGAGCAAAACGGTCTTATTCAGTGATGGGGCCGAATAAGGGCCCCATTGAGGTGGGAGGGGAGGGACCCCATATGGTCGCCCCTCTCCCTCCCATTAACTGAATAAAAGCGTTTAACGTCAAGGAAATAAAATGCAATCAAATCTATTGCCATGTTGAAGGGGCAGATGTATTTACTACAGCAACACCAACACTTGTATATATAGATCCTGGTTGGCGCCAGGCGATTTTATTCAGCTAAGAGAGTGAGGGTCGAACTCGGGATAAGATGATGATCGACCAAAAGCCACCATGTGACCTGAATTCGATCACCCAACTAAATAGTTTCACTTGACGTTAGCCAGAATAAATGACATGAGGGTTACCGGATTGAAACGGGCTCAGGGGAAGAAGCTAAGAGTGGAGGTGGAGTCGGGTATGGAGTGTGGAGTGTAGTGGAGGGGAACTCCATTAAAGCAGATGGAGGACCGTTCGAGAAGGTTTTGCGCCGAGAAGAGAAATATCAGCCTCGTATGTCGTGACCTGAGTTACAAGACGTCTTGTCGGCGGCAGGCGATTTTATTCAACCGTGGTGGAAGGGGGGGGAGGTGGATGAGGCTTAGTGCCTTAGGTGATGGTGGATAGGACATTCTCTCACTGACCTTCTGGAAAAGAAATTCTCTTCTATTTCTTTCTTTTTTCTTTCTAGATTTCTTTCTTTATATATTGATTGATTAGTTAATTAATTAATTAATATTTTCATATACTTATCTATTTATTCATTTATTTATTTATTTACTTATTTATTTACACTTTTGCTAATATATTTATTTATTTATTTATTTGTTGATTAATGTATTCATTCATATGTATATTTATTTATTTATTTGTTTATCTATTTAATTATTTATTCATCTATCAATCTGTTTATTTATTTAGTCATTTATTTATTCATTCATTCATATATTTATTTAGCAATTTATTTATTTACTTGTTGATTGCTTAATTAATTAATCAATTGATTAATGAACGAACGAATGAATGAATTTATTTATTCACTTATCTATTCATTTATCTATATAATTATTGATCTATTTATTCATTAATATATTTATATATTTGTCCATTTATTCTTTGACCTCCATTATTTTTCGCGCCTGTGATGGTCTTTCGCCAAATTAAGATCACTTGGTGATAGTCGAAACAAAATCCATTGAGTCTGTCACGGTAAAAGTTAACCAGGGTTAACCGATGTTAATCAACTTGGTCCTTGATCCCTTTTGCTATAGGAAAGTCCCGCCGGCTGAATAAAACAGTCTGGCAAAAGTCAATCGAAACTCTCAAATTTTATTAAACTTTTGAACACACTTCACTTAAGAGAATCAAATCGTCTGACTGCGCATTAAGTAATTAAATATTTCGATGCAGAGGTGGGGGTGGCTTTCCTCAGCTGAATAAAATGACCTGGCGGCAGGTGGAATATAAGTCATCTGACGTATAACAAAATAAAAAAAAGGTCAGACCGACCCGGCAGTGACCTATTAAGAACTGAGCCTCACGACCCAAACGACCGAATTCTATTTTTTTTTTTTAAGAATTTTGGTTTTTCTTTCATAAATTTTGTTTTTCTTTAAAAAAAATTCTTTTCTTTTAAAAGAGTCTTTAAATTTTTTTTTATTATCTTTTTCCTTGAAAATTTTTATTTTTTGTTTAAGAAAAATTCTTTGAAAAAATAAATTTCTTTAAGATATTTAGTATATTCTTTATTTTTTTCTTTAAGATTTTTTGTCCTTTCCTTAATTTTTTCTTTGAGATTTTTTTGTTCTATTTCATAGAAAAAAATTTGTTTACAAGAAAATTTGACTTTTCTTTAAGAAATTTTGTATTAAGAAAATTTCTCTCGGTGATTCCTTTGTTGTATATTTGAGTAAATTCGGCTCTCGAGTACTTGTTCTAGCGGGCGCCAAATGGTTCTACTCATTTTAGAGGGAATCATACATACATACATACATACATACATACATACATACATACATGCATGCATACATACATACATATACAAAGGCTTGACTACTTCAAATATTATAGGTAGCCAATTGAAAACATACTTCGACCTTTCATCCTAAAAAAAAAAAAAAAAAAAAAAAAAATCGAAAAGATGGGTGGTCTTCAATCCTGCCTTACTCCGCCTCATTGGGTCGCTTGTTACAATATATAAGGGACACTGTGGTGCCATTCTTATCCCTTTCCACAGGGGCTTTGTATGTCAGAATATATAATGGACGATATGACTCATTTGTATTCGCGTTGGGCGACAGGTTAGAAGTGTTAATTGGTCTAATGGAGGTCCGATGTACAATACTTTGTCCATTATATATTTGTACAAAGATAATGAGGTCTTGGCGTGACGGGCGTGTACGCATATATATATATATATATATATATATATATATATATATATATATATATATATACACATATATATATTTATGTGTGTGTGTGTGTGTGTGTGTGTGTCTATGTGTCTATATGTATACACGCGCAAACACACACACACACACACACACGCACACACACACACACACACACACACACACACACACACACACACACACACACACACACACACACACACACACACACACACACACACACACACACACACACACACACACACACACACACACACACACACACACACACACACACACACACACACACACACACACACACACACACACACACACACACACACACACACACACACACACACACACACACACACACACACACACACACATTCACTCACTCATACAGCTGTAGACCCATGTGGTCCTTTGATGCTGCTACCAGATGTTTCCACTGTCGTCTATCTTGTCCCAACGTCCAAGAAATCTCTGGCCCCTCGATGCTCAGGATTTCTAAATCGTTCTTTATAATGTCTATCCACCTCTTACCTGGCCACAGAGGCCTTCTTTATTCAGATAATCCCTGAGTTATGAGTGCCCAAACTTTTCGGTCCTCGACATTCAGTATTGCGTCAGCTTAGGCTTATTAAGCACTTGGTCAGATAATGCTTGGAGAAGTGAGGCTCTTTCGACACTGGAATATCATGTGTGAGTGCAAGATATCTGGGAGATGTAGTCATAAGTTTTATAATTTGAATAAAATGTAAAATACAAGATTACACATTCGGTGAGGAAAAGATGGCGCCGGACGATCGAATGCGTTTAAGGTTAAAGTGTTCAGTCTTGAATGTTCTTTGCAGGATCGCCGGGTCTGCTTGATCCGGCTCTGGTTGTGAATGGAGTCTGAAACCAACGCTCCATCAACTCAACCATACTATTAAGGTGCCAACACCGAAATACAACACTGATGCATAGCGCCTCAATGCTGTTGCAGAGCGGGGTTGGGAAGCCGCATAAGTGCGACTTGAATAACTGACTAATTTTTCTTCCAGGGAGCCGAACCCAGGCTTCCCGCTGCTACGGGCGGGCTGGAAACAGTTGTCTTTGTTCTTTTTGGGCTTACAGTCAAGGGGAAGTAATGCCCTCCCCTGGGAATCAAACGCAAGACCTCGTATTTACGAAACAGGGTCGGGGACCAATGTGCCCCACAGGTCGTATGTATGTACAAAGTGATAATCTATTTCGTTCCCATGTTGACGACAGCCAATGGCATTCTTTTCAACGGGACAGTTAATATAGCTTTATTAGTTGCACTATGTTGTTAATAGATTCTTCCTCAGTTTGGTGAGAGGGAGGGTGGAGGTTTGTCAGGCGTTGGAGTGTTGATATGGATGCCAAAAAAAAGTTAGGTAGTGAAGGAAGAAATCCCCTCCCCCCTCTCTCTACATATACATATACATATACATATACATATACATATACATATACATATACATATACATATACATATACATATACATATACATATACATATACATATACATATACATATACATATACATATACATATACATATACATATACATATACATATACATACTGTATACATAATCAAATACATATAAATGTACACACACACACACACACACACACACACACACACACACACACACACACACACACACACACACACACACACACACACACACACACACACACACACACACACACACACACACACACACACACACACACACACACACACATATATATATATATATATATATATATATATATATATACATATATATATACATATATATATATATATATATATATATATATATACATATATATATGTGTGTGTGTATATATCTTGTGTGTATATACATCTTCCCCTTATGGGTGTAACAACAGTTGAACTGCCATTACATTTCCTGGGTAACGAGGTGCACACGCACACACGCACACACACGCATACACAAACGCATATACATACACACGCCCACGTACACACGTGCGTGCGTTAGGAGCTTCCCTTGGCTGTACAAGAGCAATTAGCAGAGTAATTTATGTGACAGATATCCCTTGTGAAGGCTTACTGCCCCGTCTTGTCTCGCAGAAAAAGACTTTTCGATTATTTCCCCTTAAAGAATCGCTGCGCCTTTAGTTTGCGTCATCGTCGACTGCGGGCTCCATTGGGAGTCGTTTTTGTTCGTTATTTTCTTGTCATTGTTGTTATTGTTATTGTTATTATTATCATTATTATTTTTGTTATTATTATTATCATTATTATTATTATTATTATTATTATTATTATTATTATTATTATTATTATTATTATTATTATTATTATTATTATTATTATTATTATTATTATTATTATTATTATTATTATTATTATTATTATTATTATTATTATTATTATTATTATTATTATTATTATTATTATTATTATCATTATTATTATTATTATTATTATTATTATTATTATTATTATTATTATCATTATTATTATTATTATTATTATTATTATTATTATTATTATTATTATTATTATTATTATTATTATTATTATTATTATTATTATTATTATTATTATTATTATTAATTATTATTATTATTATTATTATTATTATTATTATTATTATTATTATTATTATTATTATTATTATTATTATTATTATTATTATTATTATTATCATTATTATCATTATTATTATTATTATTGTTATTATTATTATCATTATCATTATTATTATTATTATTATTATTATTATTATTATTATTATTATTATTATTATTATTATTATTATTATTATTAATATTGTTACTATTATATTATTATTATTATTATTATCATTATTATTATATTATTATTATTATTATTATTTTTATTATTATTATTATTACCATAATTATCATTATTATCATCATTATTATTGCTATCATTATTATCATTTTACTGCTGTTGTTATTATTGTTATTATTATCATCATTATTATTAGTATCATTACATTATTATTATTACATTATTATTATTATTATTATTATTATTATTATTATTATTATTATTATTATTATTATTATTATTATTATTATTATTATTATTATTATTATTATTATTATTATTATTATTATTATTATTATTATTATTATTATTAATTTATTATGATTATTATTATTATTATTATTATTATTATTATTATTATTATTATTATTATTATTATTATTATTATTATTATTATTATTATTATTATTATTATTATTATTATTATTATTATTATTATTATTATTATTATTATTATTATTATTATTATTATTATTATTATTATTATTATTATTATTATCATTATTATCATTATTATTCCCTCGTCCTAATTTGTAACCAATCTATGAAAGCCTGCTTCTTCTCTTCCATACCCTTGTTTGCTTCCTCATTCCACCACTCACTACCCTTCCTTCCATTTGCTCCTGTCCTTCTTGTTCCACATACCATCTTTGCACCTTATGACTCCCTCCTTGAACCATCCCTATTCCTCCTCCACTCCTAGCTCTACTCTATCCTTCTCTCCCACTCCTCTCTCAGCTTCCTCTTATACTCCTTTTCTTTCTCATTTAAGCCTGGGTTGGATGGATGCCATGCAGAACGTCTGAAAAAAGGAGGTACAGTGATGGTGGACTAGCTGGTGAGGTTATTTAATGTTTGTTTAAGAGAGGGTAGAGTGCCGGAGGACTATAAGAGTGCCTGTATAATTCCACTTTACAAGTGTACAAGTATGAGTGTAGTAGTTTCAGAGGGGTCAGTTTGTTAAGTGTAGTTGGGAGGGCTTATGGGAGAGTCTTGATTGAGAGGATTAGGAGAGGAACAGAGGGAGTAATTGGCGAGGAGCAGTGTGGGTTTAAGACAGGTAGGGGTTGCGTAGATCAGATTTTTATGGTAAGACAGTTATGTGAGAAAGCTATAGGAAAAGGTAAGGATGTATTTTGGGCTTTTATGGGTCAGGAAAAGGTTTATGACAGGGTAGATAGGAGTACACTGTGGGAGGTATTGCAGATATATGGGATAGGAGGAAAATTTTTAAGAGTAGTCAATATCTTTTACGAGAGCAGTAGAGCTTGTGTTAGGATTATAAACGGAGAGAGTGAGTGGTTTGAAGTAAAGATGGGACTTCGTCAGGGATGTGTTATGTCGCCCTGGCTGTTCAATTTATACATAGATGGGGTGGTGCGAGAGGTAGATGCAAGGGTAGTGTGTCAGGGGTTGGAGATGGTTAAAGAAAATGGAGAAAAGTGGGAAATAAGCCAGTTGTTTGCTGAAGACACTGTACTTGTGGCAGGATCAGAGGAGGTGTGAGGAAGTTAGTGACAGAGTTTGGGAAGGTGTGCAAAAGAAGGAAGTTGAAGATAAATGTGGGTGAAAATAATGTGATGAAATATATAAGGGTATAGAGTGGCAGCAGACTGGAAGTGAGTATTGAGGGAGAGAGACTGGAGGAAGTGGATATTTTTAGATACTTGGGAGCGAATGTGGCAGGAAAGGGAGGAGGAGGGTGGAGGTAGAATGTAGATTGAGAGAAGCGAGTAAATATCTTGGTGGATTAAAAAGTGTAATGAGAAATATACACTTCGGAATGGAAGCTAAGAGGAGATTGTGTGAAGGACTGATCGTGCCAACAGCACTGTACGGGGCAGAAACATGGAACATAAGGAAGGAAGAGAGGAGGAGTTTGAATGTGTTTGAGATGAGGTGTCTGAGAAGTATGATAAGCTGGATAGAGTGAGAAATGAGGAAGCGAGGAGGAGAACGGGAGTGGAAAGGGAGTTGGGAGATAGGGTTGATAAAAGAGTATAGTTTAGACACATGGAAAGAATGAGTGAAGAAAGACTAGTAAAAGAGGTGTGGAAGGCAGAGGTGGAAGAAGTGAACATGAGGGGTCGACCTAAGATAAGATGGATGGATGGGGTAAAAGAGGTATTGACAGACAGGGGAATGTTTGTTGAGGAAGGACTGGAGAGGACAGAAGGTAGGGGTGAATGGGGAAGGGTTGTGTATGGATGATGCTGTGACGCATAAGGAGGAGTGGGTGGGGGATGGGGGGTGAGGGAGTATGTATGAGAAATATATTGACGCAGCCCGAAGGGATTTCTCCCCGTCTTCTCCTTTTCTGCATGAGGGGGCGGAGAGGTGGGGGGGGGTAGCCGAATTAATGAAACAGCCTTGCTGTGGATGTGCTGTGTCTTGCCACACTGCTTCTGACCCAGGGCAGTGGACA
>NC_134779.1:66658800-66663800 GCF_046742065.1 Oratosquilla oratoria
CAGTCATGGGGTCTACCGTCCACTAAATGAAATTTGTAAACTTTATCACCATTGAGATAATGAAGAAACGATTTTTTATTTTTTATTTTATTTTGTTTGTTTTTATCTTTTGAGAAATTCAGACTTCTGCCTTCGTCGCTCCTGAATGGCGAATTGCCTTAGGGATTCCTCTCTTCAGATCATTCTCCCTCGGGATTAGATCTGACGTCACAGGTCATGTCGTCAAGTGGGCCTTGACATCACCTGGGATATGAAGTCACATGGGTTGTGATGTCACGTAAGCAATGGCGTCACATGGGTAATAACGTCACGTAGGTCATAATGTCGTGGGTAATGACATCAAATTGGTAATGACGTCACCTTGATTATGACATCACATGACGTTACGTGAGTAATGACGATGTCACATGGGTTGTGATGTCAAGTGGGTTATGACATCTCGTGAGTTATGACGTCACATGTGAATAATGACAATGTCACGTGGGGTATGACATCACGTATTTTATGACGTCACATGACTCGTGACTTCACATGGGTAATGACGTCACGTGAATAACGACGTCAGTGGGTTATAACATCAGTGGGTGATTACATCACGTGGGTTATTACGTCACGTAGGTTATGACGTCACAAAAACCAGGCCAGATTCGTCATTATATATTCGCCAGGATACAGTTTGACGTTTTACTAGTATAGTGTGATATCAAACGTGACTTCTATGTGTCATCATGAGAAACGGCTGACGTCCCGAGGACCAGTGCCTGACGTCATCAGGGCCAGTGTCTGACGTCAGCTGGTCGAAACTTCGTCTCACGCCTGCCGAAACTCGCTGAGCGGAGCCAGCTGCAGCTCCCAACTGCTCCTCAAAGCACACAAAGGAATCTTCCGAAACACTTCATTTTGAAAAAAAAAAAAAAAAAAACACAGATCCCGGCCCGGAGCGGCACAAGTTGTGTGCCCGCAGTAGCTGGGATACAAAAGTAAGAAAAATATTAATTTCTTATTGTTAACCAATAAGGAAGAAGAGGAAGGGAAAAAAAGTTATTGTGGTTATTGAGGTGGAAGTTATTCCTTTATTCTACAACAAAGGCTCGACAAACACAGATACCAATTCAATTCAACTAAGGGTTCTCGCCATCGGAATGAGAAAGGGTTAAATTACCCTGACTTATCTCATTTAATCTAGTTAATCCCATAATATAATTTATTCTAGCTAATGCTAGGCAGTTTTTCGCATCATGAAATAGAATTAAGTAAAAAACGAATGAAAAATAAAACTAATGGGATATAATATAATATAATATTAATATAATATAATATAATATAGTATAATATAATATGATATGATATAATATAATATAATATAATATAATATAATATAATATAATATAATATAATATAATATAATATAGTATAATATAATATAATATAATATAATATAGTATAATATAATATGATATAATATAATATGATATAAATATGATGTAATATAATATATAATATAATATAACACAATACGATATAATATAATATAATATAATATAATACAATATAATGTAATATAAATTATAATATGATATGATATAATATAATATAATAGAATACAATACAATACAATACAATATAATATAACATAATGTAATATAATATAATATAATATAATATAATATAATATAATATAATATAATACAATATAATATAATATAATATAATATACCATAATATAATATAATATAATATAATATAATATAATATAATATAATATAATATAGTATGATATAATATAGGAAAGAATGAAAGAGGATGAAATTAAATTTCCTAAATGTAATAGAATGAAACAGCATGAAAGTACATAATATGAAATAGAATAAAATAAAGTAAAATAAAACAAAATAAAATAAAATAAAATGAAATAAGATGAAAGCAAATAAGATACAAAAGTATGAAATAGAATAAGGTGAAATAAAATACAATGAAATGAAATGAAATAAGATGAAGTAAAATGAAATATAATAAAATGAAATGAAAGTGAAATGAAACCAAATAAAATAAAATAAGATATAATAGAATGAAATAAAAGTGAAATAAAAAAAAAATGAAAAAGTAAAATAAAACGCGACAGAATGTGCCACCATCTAAATTAGACATTCATATACTTTCCCATATTCCTCTTACTCGTACATCATCCCAGCCGCCTCGTACCCGCTCTGAGCAATATATGAAGACAACCCTCAGAAGGTCAGTCTTATTAAAAAAAGAGAGCAAGAGAAAGAGAGAGAAAGAGAGAGAGAGAGAAAGAGAAAGAGAGAGAGAGAGAGAGAGAGAGAGAGAGAGAGAGAGAGAGAGAGAGAGAGAGAGAGAGAGAGAGAGAGAGAGAGAGAGAGAGAGAGAGAGAGAGAGAGAGAGAGAGAGAGAGAGAGAGAGAGAGAGAGATAATGTTACTTTATTGAAATAATTACTTTCTGAAACTCTTTCTCCCAAACCCTTTGCAGCATCCCCCACCTCATTATTTCTCCTCTACGCAACACATCAGTTCCAGGCTGCAATAAATAAGTAAATAAGATTAAATATATGTATTGATAAAGAAATAGAAAGCGAATAGATTAATGAATAGATAATGTTGATATACTGTAGTGGTTAAGTACACTTCTTTACTTTCCACCCCAAGCTCTTTACATCATCGGTTCCCCTCCCCACCCCCCCACCCCACGCTATTGCCTCTTACCCCCTCTAGGCGGTACATCAAGACAACTTTCACGAGGACCAAGTCCGAACCATCAAAACAAATCTCATAAAGAATGTCGCGATGTTGAAGAGGTTAAACAGCCTCCCCACTCTCCCCCCCTCCACTCTCCCACCTCTCTCCCCCTCCAAGCCACCTCTGACCCCCTCTAGGCGGTAAATCAAGGCAACTTTCTCGAGCTTCCTGTCGTCGTGGTCGTAAAGTACGGTGGTAACAGCTTTGGGGCCAAAACATTTATTTTCGCGTAATTCAGACTTAGCTTCTGGGCCTGGTGACAGTGCCTAGCTGCCTGGCCGGTAGTGCCACCAGAGGGAGAGTGCCCACCGTCCCAGAGTGCCGCACAGGGAGACATACATACATACATAAACTTCTTCATCGTGGAATTCTTCTCTCAACTGACGGAAATTACATGTTCCTAGCTAGAATAGATTTTTTAGAGTAGAATATTAGCAAAAGAGTTTAGATGAGGTTTACACACGCACGTACACACAGACGCACACACACTCACACTCTCTCTCTCTCACACACACACACACACACACACACACACACACACACACACACACACACACACACACACACACACACACACACACACACACACACACACACACACACACACACACACACACACACACACACACACACACACACACACACACACACACACACACACACACACACACACACACACACACACACACACACACACACACAGCGCAACACAGAAGTAGCCATAGTATATCAGAATAGACAGATAACAAATACTTCCATTCCGTGCCAAATGAAGCTCACACAAAGAGATAAAATCGTTTGACTTTTTCCTGAACTTAACCCTAACTAACCTTCAGTACGGAATGGGTTAATCTAGGTGGGTTTAATCCCCTTCGTTGACGTTAACCAGAATAAGAGATTATCTCTTTGTCTTTGGAAGGTTTTCCTATGATAAATAAAATCGCCTAGAAGCAGCAGTTAAAGTAAAGCTCGATTTACAGGAACAATGTTTCGGCACCAAGTTCCCGTTTTCTCAGCAGCCTTTTCCGCTTTTGCTCGAGTGAACTGCGCTTGCTTGTCACGTGGTAGATGTGTACTCACCCGTAATGGGCGCATACTATATTATTTAGTACATTGTACAAGTCGGAAAAGCCCAGTGTATATGTAATATGTGACCACACGTGTTTTTTTTATTTTCTTATTATTTTCAATTGTACAAAGCAACACTGTTTTGCTCGGAAAGGTTTCCTGCTCTGCAACGGACCACTCGGAGAGGTTGGCAACCCTGGATGGCAGAATGTAATTCTTAATTATTCTGGCTGTTCATCTTTATTTCAAGGCTTCATACACACTGATGTACGTACGCTGCCTCTGAAACAATGTTTCCGTGTTTCTCGCGTGTTACTGGACTGTTTTTCATCTGTTTCTGGACTGTTTCTCATTTGTTTTCGGACTGTTTCTCACCTATTTCTGGATTATTTCTCACATGTTTCTGGACTGTTTCTCACCTGTTTGTGAGCTGTTTACCACCTGTTTCTAGACTATTTTTGGGCCGTTTTTCAACTGTTTTTGGTCCGTTTCTGACTGTTTCTCACTCATTTCAGGACTGTTTCTTATCTGTTTATAGACATTTTCTCACCTGTTTCTGGAGTATCTTGCAAGATTTGATAAACACTGAAGCCCATTTGTATTAGGGTATGTGGAAGGTCAAATTTAGTTAATATTTTGATTCTTCGTGCAAGCCAAACTATTCCCTAGAATCTGTTACGAAACTTTCTGAACTGTTGCGAGATACACTGCAACATTGTTTCAGAGACAGTGCACTGCTGTGGACACAGAACCCTGACCCATTTATCAGAATTGCAAATGTGTATATACTTTCATTGCGTTCTTTACAATTTATGAAAGAGAAGAAGAGGAAGAGGAAGTTTAAGAAGGAAAAGAAGAAGAAACAGAAGAGGTAGAAGAAGAAGAAGAAGAAGAAGAAGAAGAAGAAGAAGAAGAAGAAGAAGAAGAAGAAGAAGAAGAAGAAGAAGAAGAAGAAGAAGAAGAAGAAGAAGAAGAAGAAGAAGAAGAAGAAGAAGAAGAAGAAGACGAAGAAGAAGAGGACGAATAAGAAATAAAAGAAGACGAAGAAGAAGAAAGGGAAGAAGAAGAAGGAAACGAAGAAAAAGAAGGGAAAGAAGAAGAAGAAGAAGAAGAAGAAGAAGAAGAAGAAGAAGAAGAAGAAGAAGAAGAAGAAGAAGAAGAAGAAGAAGAAGAA
>NC_134779.1:66671300-66676300 GCF_046742065.1 Oratosquilla oratoria
AGGGCGAGGAGGAGGGAAAAGAAAGAATGGGAGGGGGTGGAGAAAGAAGGGGACGAGGTAGAGGAGGAGGAAGAAGGGAAGGAGGTAGTGGAAGAGGAAGGGGAGAATTAAGAGGAAAGTGAGAAGGAGGAGGAAGAAGGAGACGAGGGGGAGGAAGAAGAAAAAGATATGGATGAAGCAGGGAAACAGGAGGAACAAGAAGGAGAAGAAGAAGAAGAAAAGAAGAAGAAAGGGAAGAGGCGGGGGAGGAAGGGGTGGAGGACCTATTGTTGATGAAGGAAGAGGGGAGGAGGTGGAGGAAGAAGAGAGGAGGAGGTGGAGGAGGAAGAGAGGAGGAAGGGTAAGAGGAGAAAAAACCCAAATAAGGAAATGAAATAGAAAACGTTGGAAAATGGATGAAATAGAAGAAGACCGAAGAAGAAGGAGGAGGAGAAGGAGGAGGAGAAAGGAGGATGAGGATGAGGATGAGGATAAACGTATAAGTCAGAGAAAGAAGAGAGGAAAGAGAGGAAAAACAAGAAAAAAGAAGAAAGAGAAAGAGAAGAATATAAAGAGAAGACAAAGAGGAGAAGAATGATGGGGAGAAAGAAGAATGGGAGAGCATTGTGAGAAACAAAGGAATATGGGGGAAGAGGAGGAGAAAAGAGAGGAGGAGAAGAATGAAGATATGGCTGAAGAGGAGAAGGAGGGGAAAGAGAAAAAGAGGAGGAGAAAGAAGGGAAAAGAGAATTAAAAGGAAGACATAGGAGGAAGAAAATGTGGGAGAAGAGAAAGGAGGATGAATAAGAGAAGGAGGAGGAGGAGAGGGAGGAGGAAGAGGAGGAGGAGGAGGAGGAGGAGGAGAGGGAGTATAGAGAGAAGAGATAAAGGAGGAGGAGTGAGAAGAGGAAGAGGAGAAAGAAGAGTAGGAGGAGGGAATGAGGAGGAGAGGGAGGAGAAAAAGGAAGAAATAGAGGAAGAGGAGGAGGAAAATAGAAAGAATAAAAAAGAGGAGTAGGTGAAGAAGTAGGAAGAAGAGAAAGAAGAGGAAGAGTGGGAGAAGGAGGAGGAGGAATAGGAGAAAGAGAAGGAGGAGGAGGAGGAGGAGGGGGAAGGAAAAGAGGGGAAGGGGAAAGAGGAAGAGGAGAAGGCGAAGGAGGAGTAGGAGGAGGAGTAGGAGGAGGAGTAGGAGGAGGAGGAGGGAGAGGAGGAAGAGGAGAAGGCGAAGGAGGAGTAGGAGGAGGAGTAGGAGGAGGAGCAGGAGGAGGAGCAGGAGGAGGAGGAGGAAGAGGAGGAGGAACAGGAGGAGTAGGAGGAAGAGGAGGAGGTAGGCATTGGTCTTCGCTGTCCGTGTTAGCGATGTTTAACAATGAAAAATAGCTTTTGGGTCTCCCATGTGGCCCCCCCCCCAACTGTGGCGCTCTGTGGACCTGAGGGGACAGGGGGCGGCAGCGTCACTGTACAAGGAAACTTTACATCTAAGGTTCGTTTCCCACGTATCGACTTTTCGCCGTGCGCCGTTCACGACACGACGCCGTGCTGTCAAATGACCATGGGTGTCTATGGACGCTTTCACACGTCGCAACCACGACCACGTGTGAAAGCGTCCATAGATATCCATGTTTATTTGAAAGCACGACGTCGTGTCGTGGATGGCGCTCGGCGAGAAGTCGATACGCGTGAAACGAGCCTTAGCTGTATACTGCGGAAGTACGCTTGGACTGTACAGTGAGGTGGTACATTGTACTGGTACAATGATGTACAAGGTTGATTAAGTCAGCTTGCTGAGGTACAGAGGCTGGACCGTCGGCTAGAGGATAGAGAAGTGATCCTGCATTGGATCATTAAAGTTGGAGCACTTGTAATTGGCTAAGGAAGAAAAAGGGGCGTGGCCTGTTTTGCCTAAACCCATTGAACGAGTTATATTGACAGAGAGGAAGTGTATATATTTTACAATAGAGACCTTTTGGTCCGTAATGAAGCCCAGTGGATGGCGATAGAGGAATAGACATATTAATAAACGAGTGAATAGTGATTGTTTTTAGTACTTATACTGTGCCGAATAGCAAGGTGTTTTCATCCGCAGGCCGAGCACCTAAGGCAAAGGTGACGGCTTCGGTGACAGTTAAGCGTCTCATGATGTGAGCTCTTCACTATTTCTTTAATTGCGTTCGACTTTTGTGAGTTTGCGTGTGATTACTAGTCACCTAGATTCTAGGTGGTTAAAGTGTTACCTAGAACAGCTTCGTATCACAGAGAATTTAGATACAGAGTATTTGTATTTGTGATCTAGTGTATGTCTCCTTCCACCTCTGAGTTCTACTGTAGATCAGGTTTTCTAGTTTTGCGTAAGAAGGGCATAGGATTTTGTCGTATATACATAAATGCATATACATACATACAAACACACACAAACGCACACACACACACGCACACACACACACACACACACACACACACACACACACACACACACACACACACACACACACACACACACACACACACACACACACACACACACACACACACACACACACACACACACACACACACACACACACGCACACACACACACACACACACACACACACACACACACACACACACACACACACACACACACACACACACACACACACACACACACACACACACACAATATATATACACACACACACACACACATACACACACACACACACACACACACACACACACACACACACACACACACACACACACACACACACACACACACACACACACACACACACACACACACACACACACA
This sequence comes from Oratosquilla oratoria, assembly GCF_046742065.1. Taxonomy (NCBI): domain Eukaryota; kingdom Metazoa; phylum Arthropoda; class Malacostraca; order Stomatopoda; family Squillidae; genus Oratosquilla; species Oratosquilla oratoria. The sequence continues at coordinate 66,674,074 of NC_134779.1, forward strand.
CACACACACACACACACACATCTAGTTCAGCCACCTAGGAAACATCATTCATTGTCAATCGGGTGGTTGATTTATGAATAGGTCAAAGGGTGGATAGATAGACAGAAGAGTGGATGAGTAGATGGAGATAGAGGGGTGGATTGGTGAGGAGAAATTAAGTGGATGAATGGATGGATAGTGGGTGACGGGATAATAAATAGATGGATGGACGAGATGATGATTAAAATAGCCTGGCGCCAACCAGAGTAAAGACATAGAGTAGTCTCGCTCGCCGTGCCAGAGGTCTATTATGAACTCCACGGTTTGGGGAGACAGTCCAGACCGAGGCTTGGGTGAAATCTTCCTTTCTAAGCTGAATAAGATCATCTGACGACAGCCAGACATACTCGTAACTACGCTGTCCGGCGCCAAGGATCGAAAGCGAGATCACAAGAAACCACTTCTGTGTTGTGGACGACGTCATCCGTTCGGCCGTGGACGAATGTCAGCTAGTGGTTGTCCAAGCGTATCCCGGGACTGTGTGTGTGTGTGTGTGTGTGTGTGTGTGTGTGTGTGTGTGTGTGTGTGTGTGTGTGTGTGTGTGTGTGTGTGTGTGTGTGTGTGTATGTGTGTCACTTTCATGCATCACTTGTAAAAGATATCAGTGCGGTGTTGCCAAGTTTCTCACCCCTCATGTAACTCATGTCGCGAAGTTTGGCAACAATGGAGATTTTTTAAATATATATTTTTTTCACAGCGAACAAACACGGGCCTGTTTTACTAGTGCTCGGGAGAAATATGTCTACTGAAGCTTTTGCTTCCCAGGCCTTTCATGTAATAAAACGGGACTAAACCGAAATAGAATGACCTTCTCTCAAGGCCCATTAGGATGCTGAGGAGCCATGGGTTTTCGTAGATGTAGGGTTAGATAGGAAACTAGATGGAGCCTATTTCTCTTAGACGAACCATTCCTAGAGACTCTTGTAGGAAAAAGAACCTCACTAAACTCCATCATTAGAGCCACACTCTCTCCGATATGACTTTGTAGTTGGACTTAACGGTCGGATTTCTGGCCTCACTCCCTTTTTCCCTCTTCCTCTTCCTCCCTCACCTCCCTCCATGTTCGCATCCCACGCGCCAAAAGCCGGATATCCCATCAGAGCGAGAAAAAAGGATGAAATATCGCCTTTATCGACGGATTCGCCATCATTCCCGCGTCCCACAGGGTCGCGCTTGCAAGCGACATTACGTCATATGGTCTTCATTCGACGAGCAAAACGACATGACGTCATAGAATGTTTATGACTCGAGCAAAACGACATGACGTCTTAGAATGTTTAGGATCGGAGCAAAACGACATAACGTCATAACGTTTATGAATTGAAGCAATATTCTGTAATGCCTGAAAACTGTTTGGTTTGTTTGTTTATTAATTTCTTCGTTTAATTATCTGTTTTTAGCATCCGACATAGTTATGGACCAAAAGATCTCCTGTCGGTATGCTTTTCTTTTGTAAACATTTATAAACCTTTGGTTCGAGGAAAGCAACATGACGTCATAGAATGTTTATGACTCAAGGAAAACGACATGACGTCATAAAATGTTTAGGACTCAAACAAAACACCACGACGTCATAGAATGTTTATGACTCGAGGAAAACGACATGACGTCATAAAATGTTTAGGACTCAAGAAAAACATCATGACGTCATAGAATGTTTATGGCTCGAAGGACAGTATGATGTCAAAGAATGTTTATGACTTGGGCAAAGCGACATGACGTTATAGAATATTTATGACGAATAAAACTATATGATATCATAGAATGTTTGTGAATCGAGTAAGACGACACGTCATAGAATGTTTATGACTCGAGCAAAATGACATGACGTCGTAGAATGTTCATGACTTTTGCAAAACGACATGAGATCATATAATGTTTATGACTCTAGCAAAACGACATAACGTCATAGAATTTTTATGCCTCCAGCAAAACGACATGATGTCACAATGTGTTGCTTATTCGAGCGGAAAGTAATGTTAAAGGGAAAGGTCGAGGGAGAAGACATGTTTTCACAGCGTGTTCAGAGTTTGAACAAAACGACAAAACGTCATAAGACGTCCATAGCTCGTACAAGATGTGACGTCACGTGAAAACCAAAACTCGAGCGAACCGACACGACGTCACAGTGTTTTCAAGGGTGAAACAAAACGACATTGTTATGTTGTGTACTCTCATAAACGTCTCC
>NC_134779.1:66686300-66696300 GCF_046742065.1 Oratosquilla oratoria
AGAGACGACTTATTAATGTGAGACAGAAGAGAAACAAGAGGACACGAAAAGAAACAAAAGAAAGACAGTTACAGAAGAGACCTGAAAAAAAATAGCTTCCCACATAGAGTGATCGATGTCTGGAACAAACTGAACAGAGAAACAGTGAATGCCAGAACTATACACGATTTTAAGAGCAAACTGGATGTGGAGAGATGCGAAAATGGGTCACTACGAGCATAGCTCTCGTCCCGTAAAATACAACTAGGTAAATAAATACACACACACACACACACACACACACACACACACACACACACACACACACACACACACACACACACACACACACACACACACACACACACACACACACGCACACACACACACACACACACACACACACACACACACAACACACACACACACACACACACACACACACACACACACACACACACACACACACACACACACACACCACACACACACACACACACACACACACACACACGCACACACACACACACACACACACACACACACACACATACACACACACACACACACACCACACGCACACACACACGCACACACACACACACACACACACGCACACACACACACACACACACACACACACACACACACACACACACACACACACACACACACACACACACACACACACACACACACACACACACACACACACACACACACACACACACACACACACACACACACGTACACACACGCACACACACAGTGCATGTCGTTATTACTAATAAAGATCTTTGTTAAAGAAAAAGGAAATATTCCCACTCGTCTATCCCTCACACTTTCCCTCCCTCTCTCCCTCTCATCTTCCCTTCCTCCCTCCGTCTCCCTCCTCATTCCTTCCCACCTTCTCTCCTTAACAAAGGATTACAAAGGCGGAGCATAACGACAGGAGACCTTTTGGTCCGTATCTAGGTCGGGTACGAAGAAGTTAGTGACAGAGTTTGAGAAGGTGTGTGAAAGAAGGAAGCTGAAGATAATGTGGGCAAAAGTAAGGTGATGAGATGTACAGGGGGAAAGAGTGACAGCAGGCTGGAAGTGAGCATTAAGGGTGAGAGACTGGAGGAAGTGGATAGTTTTAGATACTTGGGTGCGAATGTGGCAGGAAAGGGAGGAGTAGAGGTGGAGGTAGAATGTAGATTGAGAGAAGCGAGTAAATGCCTTGGTGGATTAAAAAGTGTAATGAGAAATAGACATCTGGGAATGGATGCTAAGAGGAGGTTATATGAAGGAGTGATTGTGCCAACAGCACTGTACAGGGCAGAAATATGGAATATAAGAGAGGAAGAGAGAAGGAGTTTGAATGTGTTTGAGATGAAATGTCTGAGAAGTATGATGGGGGTTACTCGGCCAGATAGAGTGAGAAATGAGGAGGTCAGGAGGAGAACAGGGATGGAAAGGGAGTTGGGAAATAGGGTTGATGAAAGAGTATTAGGATGGTTTGGACACATGGAAAAAATGAATGAAGAAAGATTAGTAAAAGAGGTATGGAAGGCAGAGGTGGAAGGAGTGAATATGAGGGGGCGTCCTAGGATGAGATGGATGGATGGGGTGAAAGGGGCATTACAAAAGAGAGGAATGTCTGTTGAGGAAGGACGGGAGAGGATAGAAGATAGGGGTGAATGGAGAAGGGTTGTGTATGGATGATGCTGTGATGCATGAGGGGGAGTGGGTGGGGGTACGGGGTGAGGAAGTATACATGAGAAAAATTTGACGTAGCCCGAAGGTATTTTTCCCCGTCTTCTCCTTTTCTGAGGGGACAGAAAGGGGGGGTGGGTCGCCGAATCTATGAAGCGGCCTTGCTGTGGATGTGCTGTGTCTTGCGACACTGCTTCTGACCCAGGGCAGTGGACAGGATGCAGGGATGACCCATCATCCAGGAGGTGCCAAGATGAGAGGGAGGGAGGAGGGTGGAGGGGAGTGGAATATGTAGGAAATGGAATGGGTGGGAATGGTTTCTATGCCTTTTTATTTTTGGCTAACCCCCGTGTAAGGGGGAAAAAGCCTTTGGTATATGTATGTATGTATGTATAGTAATGTAAATAATAAACAAAATACATAAATAAATGCATAGGTATAGTTAAATAATAAATAAACAGGTAAATAATGAATAATAATAATTTGATATATAACTAACAATAAATGAGAATCAAGCAAATAATGATAAACAAACATACAAATGATAACAAAACAAATAAACAAATATAAAATAAATGATAGTCATCACAGCATCTTGCTTAGGTGTTTATCTAAATGATTCTTAAAGCTTCGAACTGAACTACATTGCACTGCCTCTGCAGAAATTTTATTCCATTCATTAACTACGCGGTTGGCGAAATTGTTTCTACCCATTTCCAAATTAAATCTATTTCCTGATAGTTTGAGACCCTTGTTTCTTGTCTGATTCTCATTCAGTGCAAAAATGTTGTCACTTTCGATGCTGTCAATTCCCTTTAGAATCTTAAAGACCGGTATCAAGTTATCTCTGAGTCTACGCCAGACAATTAAAAAACAAACAAAAAAACACCGTTTCTCCTACCCCCTCTCTTCCTGTTTCCCTCCACACCTTCGCTCCTCTGTTCCCCTCCTTCCTTCCCTCCCCCTCCCTCCCTCCCACCAAACAATTTCTAGGATAAAATATGTCTATTTCTCTCCTAACCTCCATCCCTGCATCGGTGCATCCCTTCCAACTCTCCTCCCTTCCCTCCCTCCCCTCCTTCCCTCCCCTCCCTTCCTCCCTCTCGCCCCTCCCCTCCCTCTCCCGTCTCTCCCCTCCCTCCCCCTTCCTCCCTCTCCCTCCTACCAAACAAACAATTTCGTAAACCACCCTGATTCTCTCCCACCCTCCCTCCCTCCCTCCCCTCTTCTCCCTCTCCTTCCCTCCCTCCTCTCAGTCTCCTCCTCTCCACTCTTCTCTCCCACCCTCCCCTCCCCTCCTACCCCTCCCTCCCACTCTCTCTTCTCTCCCCTCCACGCCTCCCTTCCATCCCTTCCACCAAACAAACAATTAAGAAGAAAAAAAATTGCCTCCACCCTCCCTCCCTGTTCCCCCTCCCCCTCCACTCCCTCCCTCCCCTCCCCTCCCTCCTTCCCCCACCACCAAACAAAAATTTTGAAAAAAAAATTCTTTCCCATCCTCCCTCCCCTTCCCTCCCCTCTTCTCTCCCCTCCTCCCTCCCTCCCCTCCTCCCTTCCTTCCCTTCCACCCTCCCTTCCCTCCCCTATCCATCCCTCTCCTCCTCCCCCCTTTCTTCCCTCTTCCTCCTCCTCCTCCCTCTCGTCCCTCCCCCTCTTCCTCCCTCGTCCTCTCATTAGGGAGTGATTTTTCCGTCGGGACCCGGGGGCCGGCGCCGAGCCGACAGACTTCGATGACACAAATTGGCTCGATAAATGTCGATTTTTTTTTTCCTCTTCGCTGTCCGAACTGGAATTAATGATAATCGCCCTTCTTATCCCCCCCTCCCCCATTCCCCCTCGCCAGATTCCAGGGACGTCCAGAATTCCCGCGTTGTCCGGGGAGAAGGGAGGAGGGGACGGGTGGGAGTGGGAGGGGGGGTGGCTTCCTCATGTCTGTTTTTTTTTTTTTTTCAATAATAGCTGCGGACATTTAGACCTATCCCACAAATGTGATTTATTTTCACATAATCATCCGTTTCTTTTTTGGTGTTACTGTGAAGTGATCACAAATGTTTTCTTTAGTGTTACCTCATTATAACCCTAAACAATGTTGGGAAATATACACTTACCTGGGCCAAGTTCTTATGTCCTGAACTTTGCATAAAATCTAGCTTTCCGTTTTGTTCTCCTTTGATAGTTAAGCCTTTAGGGATAATGGCGCACTTGATTGTGTTTATTCTTGCTGGCGTTGGACGATCGCTTATCTTAAAATGATAATTTATCTGTTTATTTATTCAATTATTCATTGTTCATTTATTCATTTCTTTATTATTTATTTATTTATTTATATATCTACTTATATATCTATTTATTTATTTATTATTTATGTATTTATTTATTTATTTATCAATTTATCTATTCATCTATTTATCTATCTATCTATATCTATCTACCTATCTATCTATCTATCTATCTATCTATCTATCTATCTATCTATCTATATATATATATATATATATATATATACACATATATATCTATTCATTTATCTTTTTATCTACTTATTCACTTATTTGTTTTTTAATTTATCTATTTATGTATTTGTTCATTCATTATCTACCTATCTATTTTTATTTGTTTATTTATAAATTCATTTATAATTTTTTTTATTTTCTAATCTGTTCATTCATTTACTTATTAATTGATTAATTAATTTATACATTAATTTATTTTAGGATCATAACCCGTTCAACGTGGTGCCCCACTGTATAGATTGTTTTGTCACTTGCGTCAGGTGATTTTATTACTGAGTGGGGGGGACATCATCCTGTCCTGAATGTGGGTGTCGCCCGTTCAAGATGCGGTTCAGTCCGCGGGCCTCCCCTGAGTTGAATAAAATAGACTGGAGTCACTTAGGTGCGTACAAACCGCCACCTTTGCCCTTTATGCTAGGTCCATATTTTCAGATTACATATATTTCTGTATTTTCAGATGGGTTCAAGAGGCTGCCAGGACCCCCCCCCCACTGTCTCTTCCTATTATATGTATGGCGAGAATATAAAGAAGAGAGGCAAAAAAATTCTCCTTGAAAACGTCGAAGGTTTGTGAAGCCTACCGGAAGTAATTCGGGATGCCAGTTGGGGACCAGAGCAAACCGTGGGTCCCTCAGTGACTACTGTTGTGAGCACTGTAAGAAGACGCTGGAAGAGTGGATGCTGCGAGGCCAAAAAATGTCCCTGAAATTCTCCAACCGATGGGTCTGGCTAGAGCCAACAGACCACTCCACAAGCTTTTTTTTTTTTCTTTTTTCATGGTAGATGTTAACAAGCGGTGGAAAGAAAAAAATGCTGCTGCTGCTGTGCATTACCCAGATCTCCCATCATCAATTGCTCCAATTCCTCACTGCTCCAAATATCCTGTGCCAGTGCCACCCTCTCTAGGTGAATTCCAAGACGAGCATTTTGATGAAGAGGAGGAGATGAATGCTGAGGAATTGGTTTATCTGATTGAGGCACCAGAGAAAGTTCCTCAATTCCCAGATCAAAAAGAAGTAAATGAATTGGTCAGGGATATGGGTGTGACCAAGTCCAATGCAGAGCTATTCCTCTCCAGGATGAAGCAGTGGAACTTGATGAAGGAGGAGGTACATGTGATAAGTCAGAGAAGTCGGCACGAAGCTTTCTCAGACTTTTACATTCTTAGGGACAGCCTTTGCTTCTGTCATAATGTCCCTGGACTGTTTGACGTTATTGGGGTGTCGTTTGTGTCTAAGGAGAGGCGGCTCTTTATAGACAGTTCTACCACAAGTTTGAAGGCTGTCCTCCTCCACAATGGAAACAAGTTCTCAATGCTGCCCCTAGCTCATTCAGTCTACCTGAAGGAAGACTACTACAGTGTGAAAGTCCTCCTGGAAGCTCTGCAATACAACCAATACAATTGGGAAATCATTGGAGACTTTAAGATGGTGGTTTTCCTGCTTGGTCTCCAGGGGGGCTTTATCAAATTCCAATGCTTCCACTGCCTTTCGTACAGCATGGCCACCTCTGCTCACTACACAGGAAGAAGTGGGAGCAAAGAACAGAATTTGTAGTTGGGACCCGGAACGTCATATAGGAGCCACTGGTTGATCCCAAGATTGTGCTCATGCCGCCACCGCACATTAAATTGGGGTTGATGAAACAGTTTGAAGAAGCTCAACCAAGAATCAGATCTTTTAAGTACCTTCTTAAGTTCTTCCCCAAGTTATCTGAAGACAAAATTAAAGGTGGGGTTTTTGTTGGACATCAGAGAAAGAAGGTGCTTGAGTCAAGGGCTTCCTGGGCAACCGCAGAGCTGAAAAATACAAGCAGCTGATGGAGGATCTAGTAAAAGTTTTTGGCGCCATGGAATGCTGGATGTCCCTTCAACTTCATATGCTGGACGCTCACCTGGAAAAATTCAAGGAGAATATGGGCGCCATCTCAGAAGAACAAGGCGAGTGGGTCCACCAGCATATGAAGGAAATAGAACGGGGGGGGGGGGTACCAGGGCCACTACAATCTGCGGGCTGGTGCAGGAACGCGACTTGGACTATAACTGCAAATCCAGGAAATCCAGTCATTTCTGACGTGTTTAAGTGCCTATATAACTGTAATTTGTTTTTACTTGTTTGTTTTTGATAAGCTTGTGTCATAAAATAAATATATACTCTGTTGATTAAATTATATGAACTTATAAGTTAAAAAATGTGTTTTTCTTGAGAAAATATGAAGTTTTTTAAATATCAAAGTCTTGATCATAAGCCCAAACTTCTGATTAAATTATATATATTTTGTATTTAATAATGGGATATAACAAACAAGGAAGTAACACTTAGAATTGGGAAACAAAAATGTGCTTCACGGTGTTATCTATTATCGGATGGGAGTACTTCATTTGTGTGCGTTATAGATGAACCAACAAAGTCAATATAATCGAGATCGCTGAAGGAGATTGGATTCTTTATGGGGTCCTGTTTGCTCTGATAGAAGGAGATTAAACACCTTTAAGCGTTTCCAACCCTAAGTTAATGAATTAGATCAAATACCTTTTTAATCTTTCGGAGATCATTTCAGCCTACTTTATTACTGGGGTTGGCTGTCCTCCCGCGAACATTCAAGTTAATAAAATCATCTAGCCATAAGACCCATGGTTTTGACCAAGTGGTGACATCAGCCTGGTTTGTTTTGAAGAGCGCTGGGGGCTTTGAGTCAGTTTAGGAATATGAAAGATGGAGGTGACTGCAAGAGGCCACAAGGCCTGCATTAGGCAATTCTGTGTCACCTGTCACCCTTATAAGTTATCTCCATCTTCTCTTAAAACAACCGATAGTTTCAGCGCTCACTACAGGGTTACTAAGTCTACTCCATTCGTTACTCTGTTGGTAAACCAATTCTTGCTTATTTCTTTCTTAAACCTAAATATGTCCAACTTAAATCCATTACAACGAGTCCTACCCTACTGCCTTGATATGGTGATCTTGCCTCCAACACCATTGGTAGAAAAGGCTCAGCTTATTTTTCACCTGAGATAAGCTAAGATAGATAAGACAAGACAAGACAAGACAAGACAAGACAAGACAAGACAAGACAAGACAAGACAAGACAAGACAAGACAAGACAAGACAAGACAAGACAAGACAAGACTGCAGTATAGTGTACTGGGCATAGGACTAATGTGAACTAATGCAAGGTTGGTGTACTGCGTGCCCGACTCAGACGCCTCCCACTACAAGGACCCCTTTCATACTTTATACAAAGCCCCCTGTATGTATGCGCGCCTACGGCGCCCAATGCCTTCGCCTACGAACTTCGCCTACCGAGTGGTAGAACATGGTGGCGCAATCGGCGCCACCTCCGTCCGGTGGCACCGCCCCCCGACTCGCAGACGCCTCCCACTACAAGGACCCCTTTCATACTTTATACAAAGCCCCCTGTATGCATGCGCGCCTACGGCGCCCAATGCCTTCGCCTACGAACTTCGCCTACCGAGTGGTAGAACATGGTGGCGCAATCGGCGCCACCTCCGTCCGGTGGCACCGCCCCCCGACTCGCAGACGCCTCCCACTACAAGGACCCCTTTCATACTTTATACAAAGCACCCTGTATGCATGCGCGCCTACGGCGCCCAATGCCTTCGCCCACGGGCAGTTGCTCTTTAGATTCCATGGGCACATGACGTGCCCCCTCTGTACGCATAACCTACCGATCAATAAACCCATGAACCACACAACTTGTTTCACTGCCGCCCTTGCAACATGCTTGCGAAGAAAGACAAGACAAGACAAGATAAGATAACGTAACGTAACGTAACGTAACGTAACGTAACGTAACGTAACGTAACGTAACGTAACGCAACATAACATAACATAGCATAGCATAGCACAACATAACATAGCACAACATAACATAACATAACATAACATAACATAACATAACATAACATAACATAACATAACATAACATAACATAACATAACATAATAAACATAACATAACAACATAATAACATAACATAACATAACATAACATAACATAATATAATATAACATAACATAACATAACATAACGTGACTCAAACACAATAGTTTTGTTAAAAAGAAAGAAAGAAAAAGACATGGGCAGATTGCCACCATCGAGGCAAGTTGAATACAGTAGAATAAAAGTATTTAAGGGCAGCCTGAAGAAAAAGAAATGAATAATGGTACTGAGATATGTCTAACTAAATAAAATCGTCTGGCGGCACAGGAGCCGAGGTTTGGGATCGAACCCATTACGAGAGGACTCCCTGCCGAACGCTCGCTCGAACCACTGGACCATCACTCGTCCTCCGAAGGGAAACGGTTGTCAGTCTTGATCCGATTATGTCATGATATGCGTCAGCCAATGGGATTGAACCTGGGCGGCCACTGGGGAAAAAATCGGCCATTGGGGTAAAAATCGGCCATTGCAAAAAAAAAAAAAAATAAAAAAATAAAAAGGCGAATTAATGAGATGCTTCCTCTCACTCGACCAAAACTGTCACCTGTGTCTTATGTGCTGGAGATACAGCGTAGGCGAGTGACATTCAACGGTGCCAGTTGGGAATAGATGAGGGATTCAAATTAGTATCACTCAATTAGCCGTCGAGTATGGTATGTTACATTGGTGACCACCGGAGTTTGGACACGAGCACACCCAGCCCCCCTTCTGATCTGGTTCATCGACAACTTGTGTGACTACATGGACGCTCGTCAACCCCACCACAGCCTTCGCAGCTCACGAGCGCCTCCTCGCTCGACGGCACGACCATCCCTTCGCCTGACGTCCCAACAGCCCTCTTCGCTCGACGTCACGACTGCCTCCCAGGTCGACGTCACAACCGCCCGCCGCCGAAGACGTCACGTCCGCTTCTTCTCTCGACGTCACACGGCCGCCTCCTCTCTCGACGTCACAACCGCCCGCCGCCGCAGACGTCACACGACCGCTTCTTCGCTCGACGTCACACGGCCGCCTCCTCTCTCGACGTCACAACCGCCCGCCGCCGCAGACGTCACACGACCGCTTCTTCGCTCGACGTCACACGGCCGCCGCCTCTCACGACGTCACAACCGCCCGCCGCCGCCGCCGCATCGCTCGACGTCACACGGCCGCCTCCTCGCTCGACGTCACAACCGCGCCGCCGTCTGCGCCCCTTTCGGACACTTCCACTGACATCGCAGACGGCCTATTCTCGTGCTGTCGCAGTCGCCGCCTGGATACCACACCGCCGTCGCCACCGCAGCCACTGCTGATGTCGTCGTCGCCGCCGTCTGCGCCCCTTTCGGAAGCCCGCGCTTCTACTGACATCGCAGACGGCCTATGCTCCCGCTGCCGCAGTCGTCGCCGCCGCCGGCGCCGTCTCCACAGCTTCCTCCCTCCTTTGACGTCACCCACGCCCCGCCTCCCTGCTTGGACATCACGGTTCCACGCTTCGCAGGGGAAGGGGGGTAAATGTGGCGGACAAGCCCCCACATGTGCTATATTGGCTTATAGCATCGCCGCCTCAGAAGTGGGATGGACCAGATATTGATAGACTGTGTAGAATTAGTTGGCCTTCGGCCTTGTAGTAATTGTGTTAGAGTTAAGTCTATGGTACGCCTGTACTACATGAATTTGCATCCTCTCGAAAGCACAACCTAAGCCCTGCCGAGCCATATTTCGGTCAGGCTGGTTGGTGTGCTTCTTTAGCGTACGCAATAGGCCTATATAAGGGGCCAGGTTTGGTGCGTCAGGTCAGTCCCTCTCTTGTACTTGTACCCAACAGAGTCCGACCCGAGCTCGCGGTCACCTTGTGGTTTAGGGCAGGGC
>NC_134779.1:66721300-66723800 GCF_046742065.1 Oratosquilla oratoria
TGTATTATGTATGTATGCATGTATGTGTATATATATGTATGTATGTACGTATTGTGTATGTATGTATGTATATATGCATGCATGTATGTATGTATGTATGCATGCATGCATGTATGTATGCATGTGTGTATGTATGTATGTATGCATGTACGTATGTATGCATGTGTGTATGTATGTATGTATGTATGTATGCATGTACGTATATAAGGGCATGGAATCCAACCTTCATATCCTCAGTCTCTGTTCGAACTCCATCTCACTCTCTCCTATTCTTTAACTTGAGTTCTCCATGAGCTTCACCCGCCCCGAAGCCCCGCCCCCGCCCCGAAGCCCCGCCTAGAGTCCCGCTCCAGGCTTCGTCCAATTCGTCTCCGGTGAGGTAACCCTTGCTTTCATCTATGCATCCCTATGTCGCCCTTTCACCCATGAAGGCCCAGCATTACTCCCTCCTCCTCCTCTTCCTCCTCCCCCTCTTCTTCCTCCTACTCTACCTCTCCATTCGTCTTTGTTCCTGTCTTTCTATCACCCACATGATCTTCACCTGATCCTCCTCCTCCTCCTCCTTTTCTTATTTTTCCTTTCATTTAATTTTCATTTTGTTCATCCTTCTCCTCTTCCTCCTTCTCTTTCTTTGTATGCCCATCTGGTTCGTTTTCTGCTGTTGCTGCTGATCCCCCTCATTATCTTCTACCTCTTCCTTTTCTTCCTTCTCCTCCTTCTTCTCCTTCTCCTTCTCCTCCTTCTCTTCTCCTTTCTCGTCCTCCACCTACTTCTCCTCTACCTTCTCGTCCTCCTCCTTCTTCCTGGTATTTCTACGGACCAGAGTCATGCAGTATTTGTTTATGATTGAAGACTAATTTCCATCTAAATAAAGAAGATGACGATTACTTTCAACGTCTACCGTACCATTCCTCTTCTTGCTATGATTTCAAATCTTCGCCGCGATATTGTCTTTAAAGATAGAAACGCTAGTTACCGGAAAACGAATACGATCTCCTCTTCCTTCTTCTTCTTATCTTCCTCTTTCCATCGTCTTCAACTTCCTCTTCCTCCTCCCTTTCCTTCTTTCTTCGTACTTACAGAACATACTCTTCATTTAAAATATACAAATGGGTAGCGTTTAGATCTCTTCTCATTCTTTTCCCTTACACCTATTCTTTATCCTCTTCCTCCTCTTTTTTCTTCTCTTCCTCCTCTTTCTCTTGCTGTCCCTCCTCTTTTTCCACCCCCCCCTCTTCCTCCTGTTTTACAGGTCATACTCTTTCATTTAAGATCTCCAAACGCGTAGCAATTCTATTCCTTCTTGTTCTCTTCCCTTGCACGTCCTCCTCCTCCTCCTCCTCCTCCTCTTTCTCCTCCTTTTACTTTCTCCATATTTACAGCTCATGACCTTTCATTTAAGATCTCCAAACGTGAAGCAATCCTATTTCTTCTCGTTCCTTTCCCTTACGCCTTCTATTCCTCGTCTTATTCCTCCTATTCCTCTTGCTTCTTCTCCTCCTCTTCCTCCTCCTTCTTTTCATCTTCTTCCTTCTCCTTATTTTCCTCTTCTTCATCATCCTTCTCCTCCTTATTTTCCTTTTCTTCCTCCTCCTTATTTTCCTTTTCCTCCTCCTCCTTCTTTTCCTCTTCTTCTTCCTCCTCTTCCTCCTTCTTTTCCTCTTCTTCCTCCTCCCTCTTTTTCCTCTTCTTCTTCTTCCTCCTCCTTCTCCTCCTTCTTTTCCTCTTCTTCCCCCTCCTTTTCCTCTTTTTCTTCCTCCTCATCCTCTTTCTCTTCCTCTTCTTCCTCCTCCTTCTTTTCCTCTATTTCTTCCTCGTCCTCCTCCTCTACCTTCTCCTTCAATGGAGTTGACTTTGCTGCTGCCACGTCCCGATGACAACAGCTTCAACTTTCAGCACAACTTGAAATACGGTTGGCGTGTTTATGTTGGTGAGGATCCCCCCTTCTTCCTCTCCCTCTTTCTCTCCCTCTCCCTCTCTCTCCCTCGCTCCTATCTCCCCTAGCATTCCTCTTTCACCTTCCTCTCTATCGCCCTTCCCTTCCTTTCCCTTTTTTCTTTCCTTCTTCCTTTTCCATTTTTGTCCCGTCTCCTTCTCCCCCTCACGTTCCCTCTCTTTTTCTCTCTTCCTCTCCCTCTCCCTCTCTCTTTTTCATTTTTCCACCTTCTCTCTCCCTGTTCGTTTTCTCTCTTCCCCTTTCCCTCATTTCTCTCTATTTCCCTTGCCTTTCCTTCTCGTCTCTCTCCCCATATTTTCCCTTACCTTTACCTCCCTTCCTCCGCAAGCTTTCCTAACCTTAACACGTTTTCTTCTTCCCAATCTCTCATAGTGATAATTTTATTTTTTATTTCATTCTCGATGCCGCCTGATAATTTTTCAAGGTGATCAACACCCTCTACAGCAATCTAAATGTAAATGAATATGTTGATGATCACTCTTTGCTGCCGCCAGGCGATTTTATTCATATGCGGGTAATGTAATGTGGATATTTATATTCTCG
>NC_134779.1:66731300-66733800 GCF_046742065.1 Oratosquilla oratoria
ACACACACACACACACACACACACACACACACACACACACACACACACACACACACACACACACACACACACACACACACACACACACACACACACACACACACACACACACACACACACACACACACACACACACACACACACACACACACACACACACACACACACACACACACATTGTAGGTAGGAATGATAAGCATAGAGAAGGAAGATAAATGTACAACAAAAGAATTTTTTTTCCAAAACACTAACTGGGACAAATTCTCTAAACAGGAAACAAAGATGGAAGACAAATGGAACATATTCAAAGAAAACTACAAGGAAGGAATTGACAAATATGTACCAAAAAAGAAACAAAAAGAGATTTATATAAAGTGTTGGTATAAAAGATGTGTAGTTAGGCTAGAGACAGAAGAGACAAATCCTGGAAAAGATGAAAAAAGAAAGAAAAGAAAAAAAAAACATCCAAATGGCAAATATATATAAAACTTAGGAATGAATATGTGAATTTATTTTTATTTTTATTTGATTAATTTATTACGCCAAGGCGTCAGTCAGTACATGGATATACAAGCACAAAATGTTAATATAATGCATCAGATGGATACACAATCAATAGTAGCACAATGCATATGAGTCAGAGCCTAAATATTGTCATATCGGTAATAGCAACATAACATTGAGTACAATATGATAGTCTTAGTAATAAATGACAGCAGTGAGGACAATAAGTCCCACAACTAAGCGCAGTACAATCACAAACATTTGACAAACATAGGAGATAATGGTAGTGTGCATAGACAGACGTAAATGACATACATAGTGCGCAATATCATTAAGGCCATCGATGTGAAGGGTGCAAAAGGTAAGAGAGAGAGAGAGAGAAAAAAAAAAGGATTCTCTCCCCTCTCCCCTTTTTCCTTCTTTTCCTTTCTTCTTCCTTCCCTTTTCTTTCTTTTTGGTATAGTCTGAGTACGTAAACATAGAATATGTGAATATACGCAGGAAAGAAAAAAGAAATTATGAAAAAGATATTATAGACAAATGTAAGGATCAACCTAAACTCTTTTACAGATATATAAATGAAAAACTAAAGGATAAACACGAAATAGTGAAATTGCGTGAAGGAGATAAAGAATATATAGATGACACAGAAATGGCAGAAGTCATGATCAGACATTTCAGGTCGGTTTTTACAATTGAGAGCTCACAATTTTGGGAAGATAGAAAACAAGAAAGATCACCCAAAATGAAAGAAATAAAGGTAACACAAAAAGAAATAAGAGATCAAATAAAAAACCTAGATGTCAGGAAATCGCATGGACCAGATGGAATTGCAAATTGGATACTGAAAGAGTGTATAGACGAACTGACAGACAAACTATACAAGATAATAGACTTCTCACTCAAAGAAGGAAAGGTACCGCAAGATTGGAAAGATGCAAACATAGTACCAATATATAAAGGAGGAAATAGGGAAGATCCTACAAATTTCAGACCGGTATCCCTTACAAGCACAGTAGCAAAAATATGTGAAAAAGTCATCAGAAATAAATGGACCAAACACTTGGAAGAAAATAAAATAGTAAACCCTAAACAATTTGGCTTTAGAAGTGGAAGATCGTGTACCACAAACCTAATTTGCTTTTACTCGAGATTAATTGAGATAATACAAGAAAGAGATGGCTGGGCAGATTGCGCCTTCTTGGATTTGCAGAAGGCATTCGATAAGGTACCACATAAAAAATTAATAAGAAAAATTGAAATAATAGGAGGAATACAAGGTAAGCTGCTGGAATGGATGAAGGATTTCTTAATTGGAAGAAAAATGAGAGTGGTACTTAGAGACAAAAATTCGAACTGGGAAGATGTGAAAAGTGGCGTCCCGCAAGGCTCTGTATTGGCTCCTTTAATGTTTGCCATATATATAAATGATATGGATGAGGGAGTAAATTGTTACATGAACTTCTTTGCTGACGATGCCAAATTACTCAAGAGAGTAAAAACGGAAGAAGATTGTAGATTGCTACAAGAAGACCTAGACAAAATATGGGAATGGAGTCAGAAATGTGAGATGAACTTCAACATTAAGAAATGTAGCATAATAGAATTTGGAAAAAGCAAAAATAGAGTATCGGGTCAACCTGCGCTGCGGGTTGTTACTCCAACTCTCGTGGGCGGGGATCTAGGAGTAATCAGCTCAAGGGACTTGACACCTGATAAACATGTCAATAAATTATTTGGAGAGGCTTTTAACTTACTAAGATCAATGAAAGTGGCCTTCGACTACATAGATGAAGAGATGGTTAAAAAATAGTGGTTACATTGATAAGACCTAAACTAGAATATGCCGCAACATTGTGGGCACCCAGCACAAAGAAGAACATAAGAAAATTAGAAAGAATCCAAAGAGCAGCGACAAAAA
Organism: Oratosquilla oratoria; assembly: GCF_046742065.1. Lineage (NCBI taxonomy): Eukaryota > Metazoa > Arthropoda > Malacostraca > Stomatopoda > Squillidae > Oratosquilla > Oratosquilla oratoria. Next base: position 66,733,726 of record NC_134779.1, read on the forward strand.
TGGCACTTACACTGTCAAATCTGACATACGAAAAAAGATGGGAGAAATTACATCTGTCAACACTGGAATAGAGAA
>NC_134779.1:66736300-66738800 GCF_046742065.1 Oratosquilla oratoria
TCCGGGGGAGAGGTAATGATTTTGGTCGTGTTTTGGAGCGATTGGGTCAAGAAACAAAGGAAAAAAAACTTGGTAAAGTAAAAGAAAATAAACTTAACAGCCAGAAGGGTGGAGAGATAGGTAAATGAATAGGTATAATTTGACAGATGGGATGTTACAAGCAGCTTAACATCCATGTAGATTGTTAAATAGACAAACGGTAGATGAACAGAGGGAGAAAGACCAACAGAGAGAAGGGCGATTGGAGAAAAAAAGAGATATAGAGAGAGAGGGGTCGGAGAAAGAGAGAGAGAGAAATAAAAAGGGAGAAGGAGGGAGTGGAGGGGCGGAGGGAGAGAGAACGTGGAAGGGAGTGAGAAAGTGAGAGAGTGAGAGAGTGAGAGAGGGAGAGTGACTTTAGACGAAGTCTCGACAGTCTGTCGAAGAAAATCTTCGTTGAATGTCAGAGGAACCAGAAAGAGACCACAAACTCTCCAAAGTAGTTTCATGTGACGTCACACCACATAACATATCAAGTGATGTCGTGTCACGTGAAACATAAGATGGTGTCACATGGCACCATGTAACACCATGTCATGTGTCATATCACACGACACTGTACGTAACATAATATCACGTTTTATGTTAAATCGTATCACATGTGATATTTCCATGATGATTGCTCTGGCGCCATATCACATAACGCCTGTGGCGTGACGTTACGTCATATAACACCTTATGTCACGTGCTAGACACCTTCCTGCCTGGCCCTAGCGTGTCGCCACATGTCCCTGTCCCCGGCAGACAGATTGACAGACGCAGACAGACAGATGGACGTGTTTTGCATACTTTGTCGAACTCCTGGCCAGACACGAAGTTAGGAGATTCAGGTGTGACATCATAGTGACGTCACAATGACGTCACGCTGACGCCAGTATGACGTCACGACAAAACCAACATGATGTCGCCGTAATACCAGCGAGCTACCTATCTCAGCATCATGTATCACCAGCACGATGTCACTATATAGCTGGTTTTGCTTGACGTCAGGTGATTCTTGTATATAGTTGGGTCGTGGATCTTGTTCTGAAAATAGGCCCTTCAGCTGTTTAGCTCGTTCAATACGGAAGGTTTCCCTTTAGCTGGATAAAATCGCCTAGTGGCAGCTGAACGAAAGGGTAATTAATTGGATCTCAGCCCCAGCTTCTGAACTAGACGGCTTCCCTCCCACCTTCTCCAGCTTTCGTGTTCTGCAGACTCCAAAAGTTAGGATATTTAATGGTATGCTCGGATTTTGGTGTCATAACATTTCGTATTTATCAAGCAGAAAGGGCAATTCAGACTGTGGTATTTGAGGTTCTATCCAAATCATAGGAATGGCGAAAGACATACTGAATGAGCAGGTTAACATATGTGACACAACAAATATGAGGTAACTTGTATCCTCATCATCCACTATACAATCACGAAAGTGAAATAAATAACGTTTTTATTTCATTTGAATATCAATTCATCGCAGATGTAGCAAGAATTATTGTGAATACTTACACAATTTCTCAGCATTATATCGATGCATGGGGTGATAATACACTGGGATACATAAAACTATAATCTATCAAGACAATGAAAAAGACATTGAGCTCTGACCTTAAACTGACAGAGAATAGCTAGTTCGTAGTGCGGGGCTGTTTGGATATTTTAACATATCAAGTCATATTTCTGCAAATCCCAGTTGTCTCTCTTATCTAGTCTTGTTTTCAAAAAGAACATATTCCTTTTGAAAAACAATGAAAACTATCATGTTGCTTTGGTACAAAGGCTCAGTACAGGACATATTATGTTTAATGATATACGGCTGTATTGAAACAAAAATCTATAAACGCTAGAAAAAACTTGAAAACATATTTCGATTCAACTTGCAAAATGACATTAGAGACAATAATTTTCCATGGGACAATTTATCTTTATTAGTGCTTGTGACCGACGCTCATTTTAGTCTTTTTTTCTGGCTGTTGATAGGCGTAAGTGTACTTGTCAAAATCTCAACCTGTCAAACGAACCCACACTAGCTGCCGAAAACGAACTTTTTTTTTTTGTCTCATGTCCTTTTTTTTTTATTCAGACTAACGATAGACAGACCATTTCATTCAATTGAGGAGGGTCGAACAGGTGACTAAGAGGAGTTGTAAAAAAGTCGAGACCAAGAAATGGATTCACGCTCAGATGAAAAAAATAGCAGCCGACGGCAGACAGAATAAAACTATAAGTACCAAATGGTACTCAGGGGTTTAAATGACATAATCATAAGGCCTTTACCAATAAAGGGGTCACGCACACACGCACACACACACACACACACACACACACACACACACACACACACACACACACACACACACACACACACACACACACACACACACACACACACATACACACACACACACACACACACACACACACACACACACACACACACACACACACACGCAAGCACACACACACACGCACACATACACGC
>NC_134779.1:66743800-66746300 GCF_046742065.1 Oratosquilla oratoria
ATGAAATAAACCTCATAGCGGGGTCATGGAATGTAGTACAGTTTTAAAGTTGGCCTAAATAAACACCGAAGCAAAACGCTGCATTGTCCATCAGTTGCTTGTTCTGTTTCGCTTGTTACGTTTAGCTCTTTCCTTCCCTTCCTTTTTCCTTTATGCATCCAAAACTTGACGTCAAAACCGTTGTAAGAATTGTAATCCATACATTCTCTCTCTCTCTCTCTCTCTCTCTCTCTCTGTCTGTCTGTCTCTATCTCTCTCTAATAGCATGCGAGTGAAAATGAGTGCGTGAGTGCATGTATGAGGGCATACTGGCGGGTTGATTGGTATCCAAGGTATTGGGGGATAGACACAACCTATCAATGTTGGGCGGTTGTCTCCTTTCCCCAGGAGGCATTATGATGATGACAGTCCGAGAGGGACATTCCACATATAACGGCTGCGTGTGAAAGTTAGCACGTGGATCTGCCCTGTACTCGTCTAGTTTGCCTTTCTTGAGACAAATCACATCATGTGGTATTACACACACACACACACACACACACACACACACACACACACACACACACACACACACACACACACACACACACACACACACACACACACACACACACACACACACACACACACACACACACACACGCACACACACACACACACACACACACACACACACACACACACACACACACACACACACACACACACACACACACACACACACACACACACACACATACACGCACACACACACACACACACACACACACACACACACACACACACACACACACACACACACACACACACACACACACACACACACACACACACACACACACACACACACACACACACACACACACACACACACATACACATGCACACATTGCCAGATGGTTGAAAGGAAGAGCCAATCCTTTAGAAGATTAGCGTGCACACGCGCGCAAGCACACATGGTTAGCGAGAGGGAACTCCGGCACCTTCAGACAACTCTTAAGGGATCTTCCATTGTGCTCGGATCTGACTCCCAAGGGACGCTCCATTGTCATCCGATCTGAACAGTGACGAGACAAACCAGGTGTTTCGGACTACGCCCCACACCTGGGGAAACAATGGATACTTCTCTTTTCGTAATTGCCATCCTACCAGATCAACTTGCGTCAACATTTTATTTCTTTATCACATTTTTTTCTTATGTTCTCTAACTTTTGTCCATGTGTTGTAAATTGTAGATATAAGAAAATAATATATCATTATGACGACAGCTTACTTGTACCAGTGTAAATTAGAATCTGGTAACCCCCCGAGTCTCCCTCGGATGTCGCTCTTGTTTGTAAAAGAGAGAAGACTGAGGCATTAAAACGAACGGACTTTCACCTCGTTTGCCTCACCAAACTATTCAATGTAGATACTAACTATAAATCTACATTCTGGTGGCAAAAGCAGTGGGATACGAAAGTCCACTCTACAAATCTACATTCTGACAACACCAGTTACGGATTAAAAGTTCAACACTAATTCCTCCGAAGCACCAACGCTCTTCGCTCATCGCCAACCAACGCTACTCGGTTCGAGTCTAGCTTGGCACAGGTGCGCCAGTGCTCTTCGCTAACGCTCCTTACCCAGCCTCTACTAAGAGGCAACGCCCTAACGCCCCTCGCCCAGCATCTAGCTTTGCAAGATTTCCATCCTCCTTTCTCTCTTGTAAGAGGCTCGTAGATAAATGTAGAAAGAGGGGTAGATTGGCGAGGGTTACATTATTTTTATTGGATCGGCTGTTTTGTAAACAATAATTCGATCATTTTTATTGCTTCGCTCTCACCGTTATGTTTTTAAACAGGAGCTTGGGGACTCGATTTTGTTACTTCATGTTTTGCTGATGTATACAATATGTAAGCTAAGTCAATGAGCAATGAGTTCAAGATTGCTTGAGTAAGCAGTATTGCATGCGGAGTTATAATGGCCGATCTGATTGGAGAAAGGGTGGAGGAGGAGAAAATTCAATTGGTTCACGATTGTAAGATCACGGCATTAGGGGAAATTCTTAAATATAATATTGGATCACTGAACTAAAGAAATCATGACGTCACTGCAGAACTGATCTAGGACCCAAATTAAGTGTTCTTGACATACATATACCAAAGGCTTTTTCCCCTTACACGGGGGTGGGTAGAAGTAACTGAAGAAAAATACATTTTAATTCTCCTAAACAGAAAATATGGTTTAGTGAAAGAAATAAGATTAGAAATGAAAATATTATAAGTAATAGTCTAAAACTTGACAAAGTAGAATGATTGGAGGCAATAGGAACTACCAACTAAAATATGTAATATGCAGGGGCGACAAGAGTCGACAGGACTAACAGTGGAGAAAGGTTGGTGAAAGTTGAAAGCGATAGTGGTAAAATCTAGAATAAGGAGAAGAAGAAGAGGAGGAGGTTGAAAGAGGTGAAATATTTTTTTTTCTTTCCCTATATATTTTTCTTTCTGTGTATGTA
>NC_134779.1:66751300-66753800 GCF_046742065.1 Oratosquilla oratoria
AGAAGAAGAACGCGAAGAAGAAGAAGAAGAACGCGAAGAAGAAGAAGAAGAACGAGAAGAAGAAGAAGAAGAAGAAGAAGAAGAAGAAGAAGAACGCGAAGAAGAAGAAGAAGAACGCGAAGAAGAAGAAGAACGCGAAGAAGAAGAAGAACGCGAAGAAGAAGAAGAAGAAGAAGAAGAAGAAGAAGAAGAAGAAGAAGAAGAAGAAGAAGAAGAAGAAGAAGAAGAAGAAGAAGAAGAAGAAGAAGAAGAAGAAGAACGCGAAGAAGAAGAAGAAGAGGAAGAAGAAGAAGAAGAACGCGAAGAACGCGAAGAAGAAGAAGAAGAACGCGAAGAAGAAGAAGAAGAAGAAGAAGAAGAAGAACGCGAAGAAGAAGAAGAAGAAGAAGAAGAAGAAGAAGAACGCGAAGAAGAAGAAGAAGAAGAAGAAGAAGAAGAAGAAGAAGAAGAAGAACGCGAAGAAGAAGAAGAAGAAGAAGAACGCGAAGAAGAAGAAGAAGAAGAAGAAGAAGAAGAAGAAGAAGAAGAAGAAGAAGAAGAAGAAGAAGAAGAAGAAGAAGAAGAAGAAGAAGAAGAAGAAGAACGCGAAGAAGAAGAAGAACGCGAAGAAGAAGAAGAACGCGAAGAAGAAGAGGAACGCGAAGAAGAAGAAGAACGCGAAGAAGAAGAAGAAGAAGAAGAAAGCGAAGAAGAACGCGAAGAAGAACGCGAAGAAGAAGAAGAAGAAGAAGAAGAAGAAGAAGAAGAAGAAGAAGAAGAAGAAGAAGAAGAAGAAGAAGAAGAAGAAGAAGAAGAAGAAGAAGAAGAAGAATGTACCTCTAGGATGAACGTGCTGATGGAGACAGTTCCATCAACTTCATTCATTGTTCTCATTCATCTATCTATCCATATCTATGTACCAAAAGACTTATTCTCCCTAATAAGAGAGGTAGCCAGCCAAAGCATGCGCCTGCTCTTCATCCATCCCACACCCTACAAACATGATTTAGTGGGCCAACATTGGCCCTAGGTTGGCCCATTTGTTACCAATATACGCCAACCTAGGGCCAATGTTGGCCCACTAAATCATATTTGCAGGGCCGATCCAACGCTCATTTGATTTCCTTTCTATCTTAGATCTTTGTAGATGAAGGGCTATCAAAAGTAATACCATGTGAGAACGGAGCCTTAATTAGCACTTGATAAGGCTCTAACAAGCGAGAAACGTCGTACTTGTAAAGGCTCCGTCCTGACATGGTATTTCTTTTGACAAACCCGCCGGCAACTGCCAATTGCATACATGAAGGGTCATCCCTAGCCCCCACCCACTACCTGGGTTGGAGGCAATGCAGCAAGACACAGCACATCCACAGCAGGGCCGAAGGTGTTTTACGTTTCTTTTCAGTATGCTGAAGAGTGGCTGATGGGATTTAATTTTAGAAACAGTAAGTACGACTACAACAACTTAGCCAAAACGAGAGCAAGAAGGGTCATATTGTATCGCTAACAATCTTATATCGTTTAGATATTGCATGTATGTCTTTGAGAATACGACTATAGTATTGTAGGGTTGAGAGCACAATCATCAGACATTAAAGTTTCAATATTCGTCGGTCATTTATATTGATCATTACACCATTCACGAAACAAATCATACGAAAACCTCCTAAAACATTTTGAACTATTTCCCCTTTAAAAAGCACAGACTTGGAAGCGACTTCGTTTCAAAAGGGAATTGACAACACCAGAACAGAAAGTATTTTCACCTTAGATAATAACCAGATTAGGAATAATGAGCTAGAACTACAAAGACGTAGATTTAAGGTAAAAGTAGATAGAAACAATATCACCAAAATTGTAGAAGTTCATGAATGAAATAAACCTCATAGCGGGGTCATGGAATGTAGTGCAGTTTTAAAGTTGGCTTAAATAAACACCGAAGCAAAACGCTGCATTGTCCATCAGTTGCTTGTTTTGTTTCGCTTGTTACGTTTAGCTCTTTCCTTTCCTTCCTTTTTCCTTTATGCATCCAAAACTTGACGTCAAAATAGTTGTAACAATTGTAATCCATACATTCTCTCTCTCTCTCTCTCTCTCTCTCTCTCTCTCTCTCTCTCTCTCTCTCTCTCTCTCTCTCTCTCTCTCTCTCTCTAATAGCATGCGAGTGAAAATGAGTGCGTGAGTGCGTGAGTGCGCGAGTTGATTGGTATCCAAGGTATTGGGGGATAGACACAACCTATCAATGTTGGGCGGTTGTCTCCTTTCCCCAGGAGGCATTATGATGATGACAGTCCGAGAGGGACATTCCACATATAACGGCTGCGTGTGAAAGTTAGCACGTGGATCTGCCCTGTACTCGTCTAGTTTGCCTTTCTTGAGACAAATCACATCATGTGGTATCACACACACACACACACACACACACACACACACACACACACACACACACACACACACACACACACACACACACACACACACACACACACACACACACACACACACACACACACACACACAC
>NC_134779.1:66758800-66766300 GCF_046742065.1 Oratosquilla oratoria
TATGACTATGATTAAGAATATGAAGGGAATATTTGAACTTTTCTCCAATATTCCTGACCGTGATTATTTCATCATGAAAAAAGTCCGAATCTGAAATCCTGTAAGCTCTCAAGCACATGAAAATACAAACATATCTTTAGACACTGATATGATGATTAGAGTAATAGTGAACATATGAAAGATAGTTGGTGTGTTTTCTATAATTTTTTGTTTTCAATATTCCATTATCTCTTACTATTTTTACATCCATACAGGTTAAATTGTCGTTATTTTCTAACTCAAGAGTGAAACTAATGGAGGGTACCAGAGAACTTAGTTTAATCAGGAAATCATTAATGGATAAGTGATTGTCCCAAACACAGAATATCGTCTATATATCGTGACCAAATAACATTTTTATCATAGATAGTTGTTCACATTTCTCAAAACATTCCAAGTAAATATTAGCTAAGAGAGATGATGATGGGTTCCTCATAGCTATCCCGAATGTCTGGGTGTAATATTGACCCTCAAAGGAAAACAAGACTAATTTACACAATCAGATCTGATGAATCTGACAGTTTTTTTATTCAATATATATATATATATATATATATATATATATATATATATATATACATATATATATATATGTATATATGTATGTATATATATATATATATATATATATATATACACTATATATATATATATATATATATATTGAGAATGCGGTCTTATTCCCTTTTCTCCAAACCACCGTGTCCAGGAAGGCCAATCTATTATTTTCTTCATGCTCCATTGTGAACTGAATATCCTGTTCTATCCCGTTTAACCTATTCAATTTAGAAGGGGCGTTGAAGGCAGCTAGGGAGGTGGTTTCCAACTTGAGAGATGAAGATTTACCTCTAGGTAAGGAAGACTTCTTGAAATTAATTTCCCTATGTGTGAGATTTAGCTCCTTCGTCTTCAATGACGAGGAATTTTTCCAGCGCCGTGGGCTCGCAATGGGGAGTCCCTTAAGTGCAGTGTTAGCCTCATTGTACATGGAACTGTTAGAAAGGGATCATTTTGTGAACGTAATGGGCCAGGATTCCACTTGGATGCGTTACGTAGATGACATACTGGTCGTTGCTCCGAGGGAAACCGATCTCAACGAAAAATTGAATAGGTTAAACGGGATAGAACAGGATATTGAGTTCACAATAGAGCATGAAGAAAATAATAGATTGGCCTTCCTGGACACGGTGGTTTGGAGAAAAGGGAATAAGACCATATATATATATATGTATATATATATATTTATATATATATATATATATATATATATATATATATATATATATGTATATATATACATATATATATATATACATATATATATGTATATATAAAATGTATATATATATATGTGTGGACGGGTGGTGAGATAAATACACGGAACCGTTTAGGGATTTGTTCTGACGTTCGGTCCTTACCAGGATTTCTTCAGAGTACATGTACTCTGAAGAAGTCCTGGTAAGAACGAAACGTCAGAATAAATCCCTAAACGGTTCCCTGTGTTTATCTCACCACCCATCCACTCATCTGTCTTACATATTTCAACATATATATGTATATATATATACAGATATATCTAAATATATATATATATATATACATATATATGTATATATAAATATATATATGTATATATATATATATATATATATATATATATATATATATATATATATACATACATACATATATATATATATACCCCGTCTAGGGTATTGGCTGCATATTGTGGGAAAGTAGCATGCAGTTCATACTTTAGGGTCTATATGGGGCGCCCCTACGGACCAGAGTCACACATAATTTTGTCTATGATAGAGGAAAACTATTCATAGAGAAATGATGACACTTTTATACTACGACTGTCCCTCCGTTATGCTGTCCCCCAACCCCTTGCTGCTGTCCTGTACCATTTCTCTGAGTATTCACTTTCTGCTGTGGGGGAATTCCCTGTGGTGGGGGAAAAGAATACTGCCACCAAGTATTTCCACTTGGATCGTAAGAGGCGAGAAGAAAGGGACGGGGAGTGGGACTAGGCATCCTTCTCCTTGTAGCCCCACAGAGGACATTCCTAAACGAAAAAGTAAAGGCATAAGAGGGTCTGGGAGTTTTCGGAACAGCACCCTAAGGTTTGGGTCTTTTAATGTGCGTGGATGTGGTACAGATGAGAGTAAAAGGGAAGAGATAGGTAGTATGTTTGTGAGAAGAAAGATGGATGTGTTGGCTTTGAGTGAAACTAAGTTGAAAGGGAAGGGTGAGTGTAAGTTTGGGAGTGTAAGTGGGAGGTTATCAGGAGTGAAGAGAGGGCGAGGGAGGGAAGGGGTGGCTATTCTAGTAAGTGAAGAGATAGATAAACGTGTAGTGGAGTGGAAGGAGGTTTCCTCAAGGATAATGTGGATGAAGGTGAAACTGGGAAAGGAGATGTGGGTCTTTGTAAGTGCATATGGGCCTGGCAGTGAGAAGAGTGTAGAAGAAAGGGAGGCCTTTTGGATAGATTTAAAAGAGTGCAGAGAGGATTTAGGGAGAAATGTCAACGTAATAGTACTAGGAGACCTTAATGCTAGAGTATGAAAAGGTCCAATTGATGGAGTGGTTGGGAAATGTGGAGTTCCAGGAAAGAATCGTAGTGGAGAGTTGATGGTGGAAATGTGTCTAGAAAGAGAGTTGATGATAGCAAATACAGTGTTTCGGAAGAAAGTCAAGCATAAGTACACATGGGAGAGGGTGGTGGATGGAAGGGTGGTAGATAGAGCGTTGATGGTTTATGTAGTGGTAAATAGGACTATGATAGGAAGAGTTAAGGATGTACATGTGCTAAGGGGAGAGGGTGGGGGAATATCAGATCATTTTTTGGTGGAAGGTAAGTTGAGAGTGGAGGATAGATGGAGAAAGAGGAAAGGGACAAAAAGGAGGGAGGTGCTTAGAGTGAACTCTTTAAATGAAAAGGAAAAGGAGAAGGAGTACAAGAAGAAGCTGAAGGAGGAGTGGGAGGGAGTGAAGTATAGAGTAGAGCTAGGTGTAGAGGAGGAATGGGGATGGTTCAAGGAGGGAGTTACAAAGTGTGCAAAATGGTGTGTGGAACAAGAAGGATAGGAGGAAAAGAAGGAAGGGTAGTGAATGGTGGGATGAGGAAACAAAGAAGGTTGTAGAAGAGAAGAAGCGAGCTTTCACAGATTGGTTACAAAATAGGACGAGAGAGTCATATGAGAGGTACAAAGAAAAGAAAAGAGAAGTAAAGCAAAAGGTAAAGGAGGCAAAGAGGAGAGCAGATGTGAAGTGGGGTAAGAGTATGACAGAAAATTTTGAAAGTAATAAAAAGATGTTTTGAAAAGAAACTAGGAAAGGAAGAGGAGGCGAATCAAGTAGAGAAGAAAAGGTAAAAGGTGCAGATGGAGAGATGATAATGGAAGAGAAGGCAGTAAGGGGAAGATGGGCAGAATATTTTAGGGAGTTGCTAAATGTGAAGGAGGATAGGAAGGGAAAGATAGTTGCAGTGGGAAATACTAAGAAAATGAAAGTGATGAGTGAGGAAAATGGAGGAGAAATAAGGAAGGATGAAGTGAAGGCAGTTGTTAAGATGATGAAAGCAGGTAAGGCACCTGGTCTGGATGGATGCCATGCAGAATGTCTAAAAAAAGGAGGTACAGTGATGGTGGACTGGCTGATGAGGTTATTTAATGTTTGCTGGAGAGAGGGTAGAGTTCCAGAGGACTGGAGGAGTGCCTGTATAGTTCCACTTTACAAGGGAAAAGGGGACAAGTGTGAATGTAGTAGTTTCAGAGGGATTAACTTGTTAAGTGTAGTTGGGAAGGCTTATGGGAGGATCTTGATTGAGAGGATTAGGAGAGGAACAGAGGGAGTAATTGGTGAGGAACAGAGTGGATTTAGGACAGGTAGAGGTTGTGTAGATCAGATCTTTGTGGTAAGACAAATATGTGAGAAAGCTTTAGAAAAGGGGAAGGATGTTTTTTGGGCTTTTATGGATCTGGAAAAGGCTTATGATAGGGTAGACAGAAAGGCAATGTGGGAGGTTATGCAGATATATGGGATAGGAGGAAAGCTTCTAGGAGCTGTCAAGAGTTTTTATGAGAGTAGCAGAGCTTGTGTCAGGATTGGAAATGGAGAGAGTGAGTGGTTCGAGGTAAAGGTGGGACTTCGTCAAGGATTCGTTATGTCACCCTGGCTGTTCAACTTATACATGGATGGGGTAGTGCGAGAGGTAAATGCAAGGGTAGTAGGTCAGGGATTGGAGATGGTTAAAGAAAATGGAGAAAAGTGGGAGGTGAGCCAGCTGTTGTTTGTGGACGACACTGCACTTGTGGCAGGATCGGAGGAGGGACTGAGGAAGTTGGTGACAGAGATTGGGAGAGTATGTTATAGAGGAAAGCTGAAGATAAATGTGGGTAAAAGTAAGGTGATGAGATGTACAAGGGGTGAAAGTGGCAGTAGACTGGAAGTGAACATTAAGGGAGAGCGACTGGAGGAAATGGATAGTTTTAGATACTTGGGTGCAAATGTGGCAGGAAAAGGTGGAGTGAAGATGGAGGTAGAATGTAAATTGAGAGAAGCGAATACATGCCTTGGTGGATTGAAGAGTGTAATGAGGAATAGATATTTGGGAGTGGATGCTAAGAGGAGACTGTATGAAGGAGTGATTGTGCCAACAGCACTGTATTGGGCAGAAACATGGAACATAAGAGAGGAAGAGAGGAATTTGAATGTGTTTGAGATGAGGTGTCTGAGAAGTGTGATGGGGGTTATTAGGCTAGATAGAGTGAGAAATGAGGAGGTGAGGAGAAGAACGGGGGTGGAAAGGGAGTTGGGAGATAGGGTTGATGAAAGAGTATTAGGATGGTTTGGACACATGGAAAGAATGAGTGAAGAAAGACTAGTAAAAGAGGTATGGAAGGCAGATGTGGAGGGAGTGAACATGAGGGGACGTCCTAGGATGAGGTGGATGGATGGGGTGAAGGGGGCTTTGGGGAAGAGGGGAATGTCTGTCGAGGAAGGACGGGAGAGGACAGAAGACAGGGGTGAATGGAGAATGGTTGTATATGGATGATGTTGTGATGCATGAGGTGGAATTGGCGGGGTGATTGGGGGTGAGGTAGTATGTGTGAGCAAAATTTGACGCAGCCCGAAGGGATTTCTCCCCGTCTTCTCCTTTTATGCATAGGGGGACGGAGAGGGGGGTCGCCGATTTAATGAAGCGGCCTTGCTGTGGATGTGCTGTGTCTGGCGACACTGCTTCTGACCCAGGGCAGTGGACAAGGTGCAGGGATGACCCGTCATCCAGGAGGTGCTAAGATAAGAGGGAGGGTGGAGGGGTGTGGAGTGTATTCAGGGATGGAATGGGTGGGAATGATTCTATGCCTTTTCCTTTTTGGCTACCTCCCTTGTAAGGGGGAAAAAGCCTTGGTATATGTATGTATGTATATAAATGTATATATATATATATATATATATATATATATGTATATATATTAATGTATATATACATATATATATATATATATATATATATTAATGTATTTATATATATATATATATATATATATATATATATATATATATATATATATACTAATGTATATATGTATATATATATATACATGTATATATATATGTATATATATATATATATATATATATATATATATATATATATATTTACATTATTTTATATATATATATATATATACATATGTATATAAATGTATATATATATATATATATATATATATATATATATATATATATGTACAATATATATATCTATATATATTTATATATATATATACATATACATATATTTACATATATATCTATATATATATATACATATATATATACATATATATATATATATATATATGTATATATATATAGTAGGCCTCCGTCAGTCGACATCGACTATGGATATTGTGCCGGAGAAAGTAATGATTTTGCTAGCGACAGTGACGGCTGTGGCTGGTGAGTCCGATGCGGGAGTGGCATTCTCGGCCACATTTGCTGCATGTGAGGCTTGTTGGAGTGGCTGCTGGGGTGTGTGCCTTCCGCTTGGCTCTTTTTTCACTGGCTGTGGTCAGAATTTTTTCCTCTCCAGACTTCAGCTGCTTGTGAAGAACACTGCGCCATTTGTTGCGGTCGGCTGCTACCTCTTCCCAGTTCTCAGTGTTGATGTCCAGGGCTTTCATGTCACGCTTGCAGACATCTTTGTAGCGCAGCTGGGGTCGACCAACGTTTCTCTTGCCGGAGACAAGTTCACCGTAAAGGATGTCTTTGGGGATGCGTCCATCTTCCATCCTTCGCACATGGCCGAGCCATCGAAGTCTGCGCTGCCTTAGCAATGTGAATATGGTAGGAAGACCTGCTCGCTCGAGTACCTGGGCATTGGTAATCTTGTATATATATATATATATATATATACATGTATATACTGTATATATATATATTTATATTTATATATATATATATATATATATATATATATATATATATATATATATATATATATATATATATATATACATATCACTAGAGCAGATAAGGCTAATGCGGTGGTCATTTTAAACAGGGATGACAACCTGTCTAAAATGGATGATCTTTCGTCCGATAACATTACATTAATAAGGTAAACAGTGAATTAAAAAAAAAATGAAAACTTTGTTAAAAGGGGAACATGAACTTATCAAACGTTTTTCTACCATCACTCCTTCTCTTCCATATATGTATGGATTATTAAAAACACACAAACTAAATAATCCTATAAGACCAATTATTAGCTCTGTTAAATCCATTTCATATAATTTAACCAAATTGCTAGTGTCCTTACTCAGTCCATTAGTTGGCACAATTTCTAATTCATCCATAAAAAATAATGTAGACTTAGTTCAAAAACTGAATGGTTTAGATATTAATTATAATTTTAGGTTAGTGAGTTTTGATATTACTAGTTTATTAGAAAAAATTCCAGTAGATGATTTAATTGTTTTTCTCTCTGATTATTTGGACAAAATCTTATTTCCTTTGCCTTCTAATACTGTAATTGAACTCATCAAATTATGTGTAAAAAATTGTAAATTTGAATTTAATGGTAATTTTTATTCTCAGAAATTTGGAATAGCTATGGGGAATCCCCTCTCGCCTGTCTTAAGCAACATCTACATGAAATTTATTGAAAAAGAACTATCGAGTGAAATTTTGCCATTTAATGCGATATGGTATAGATATATAGATGATGTTCTTTGCCTGTGGCCATGTACTGAAGACCTGGATACTTTTCTACAATCTCTGAATAATTTGGTTCTCTCCATTAATTTTACTGTAGAATTAGATGATAATAACATATTGCCCTTTTTAGATTGCCTCATATATAGATGTGTATATACATATATATATGTATATATATATACATATATATATATGTATATATATACATATATCATATACATATATATATAT
>NC_134779.1:66781300-66801300 GCF_046742065.1 Oratosquilla oratoria
CTTGTGGTCTTGTGGCGTGATCCTCTTCAATATGGTCACCGGTGACTGTCCATGGCGCATTGCACACCTCCAGGACCCTAGATACAAGAGGTGGGTCGAAAAGGGTATGGCACTCGACCAGAAAGTGGAATGGAAAAGCACTAAGTTCTGTTGGAGAACTTATGTCAAAGCTCTACTCTCACCAGACCCTGTGGAACGTCTCTTCAGTTGGCGGACGACACTGACGCATCATTTAAGAGCAATCAGTGAGACGATAGAAAACTCTTCGAGCTGTTGAATGAAAAAAAAAGAATATCTCGCTCGTAAAATCTTATCTAAACAGGTGAAACGAAAAAGAAAAAATAAAGAGGAAAAAAAATCCCTCAGCTGAATAACAATTCTGGCAAATCGCAGATAGTAAAAAAAACAAAACAGAAAAAAAACAGATAATAAATAATAATAATAATAATAATAATAAATAGATAAATGAATAAATAAATAAATAAGCTTCTTTTCTGCGAAAGTCCCGATGCTTTTACTTCGTTTGAATAAAATCACCTGAGGGCAGTCAGAAAAGACATATACGTCGCAGAAGTTACTCGAAAAATTTAACTACGCCAGTAATTAGTCCTGATTTGTTTAATCCAGTAACCAATGCCCCCCGTAATTTAACGTGATTAGAATTATTATAATAATGGTGTTTGTGATCTCAAATGACATCATTTGACCTGATCTGACTTGACCTAACCTTACCTTACCTGAACTGACCTAAGTTGACCTTGCATAATTGTATAAAAACAAGAGGGTGCAACGTCTAACGTTATACTCTATTTTTTTCAACCATTTATTTTTCTGTGGTATATTTTCATTTGTTTCTGTGACTCTTTTGTACGGACATACAGACTTAATTCAAAGATGCAAACCTCTTTTATTATTATTCCCAGAGTGCAATTAATTACATTGCTTAAGTTTATATTTCTGGAAGCTCGCTGGTCGAGCGGGTTAGGACGTCGTTACTTGCGGTGAAGGTCGAGGGGGACGGTGGTTCGAACCCTGCCACCGGCGAAGTTGAAGCACAGGCATGTTTAATCAAATTCCACGCTACAAAGTCCTCTGTAAGGGGTACCATCCTAGTCTCCTGATTGCGTTAAACCAAATCATCAAGTTTACATTTCTATCAAAAGCGCCTCAGATCCTTGCTTTTGCTAAGATTGTTGCCCTGGACCAATCAATATGATGGCTATCTAATGATTTATGATGAAACAAATATTGTTTTCTTGGGCAGATCTCACACTATATTTATGTTGGGAAATCCTTGTTTCCAAAATTTTTCCCGTTTGTTGTTAGGCGGGCTGTTTTAGATTAAGGTTCTTTTTATGGTGTTGTCATATCTAAATGCTATTTTGACATTTAATTTCTCGAGGAAGTTCACAGTACCTGGAAATTTTCACGGAAAGGTAGAACAAGTATTCTTTGGTGTTCGTCATTTTCTTGTTCTTCATAATATGCTCTATGAAAACGTTTCTTAGCCATATTATGACTATGATTAAGTATATGAAGGGAATATTTGAACTTTTCTCCAATATTCCTGATCGTGATTATTTCATCATGAAAAAAGTCCGAATCTGAAATCCTATAAGCTCTCAAGCACATGAAAATACAAACATATCTTTAGACACTGATATGATGATTAGAGTAATAGTGAACATATGAAAGATTGTTGGTGTGTTTTCTGTAATTTTTGTTTTCATTATTCCATTATCTCTTACTATTTTTACATCCATACAGGTTAAATTGTCGTTATTTTCTAACTCAAGAGTGAAATTAATGTAGGGTACCAGAGAACTTAGTTTAATCAGGAAATCATTAATGGATAAGTGATTGTCCCAAACACACAGAATATCGTCTATATATCGTGACCAAATAACATTTTTATCATAGATAGTTGTTAATATTTCTCAAAACATTCCAAGTAGATATTAGCTAAGAGAGATGATGATGGGTTCCTCATAGCCATCCCGAATGTCTGGGTGTAATATTGACCCTCAAAGCAAAACAAGAATAATAATTTACAAAATCAGATCTGATGAATCTGACAGTATTTTTATTCAATATATATATATATATATATATATATATATATATATATATATACATATATGTATATATGTATATATATATATATATATATATATATGTATATATATACATATACAATATATATATGTATATATATATTATATACTTTATATATATGTATATATGAAAATGTATATATATAAATGTATATATATACATATATATATATATATATAGACAGACATATATTTAAATATATATATACATATATATATATATATAGACAGACATATTTAAATATATATATATATATATGTATATATTAACATTATATATATATATATATATAGATATTTTGGGGTATTGGCTGCTTGTTATTGTGGCAAAGTAGCATGCAGTTGATACTTTAGGGTCTATATAGGGCGCCCCTACGGACCAGAGCCACACATCATTTTGTCTATGATAGAGGAAAGCTCTTCATAGAGAAATGATGACACTTTTATACTACGACTGTCCTTCCGTTATGTTGTCCCCCAACCCCTTGCTGCTGTCCTGTACCATTTCTCTGAGTATTCACTTTCTGCTGTGGGGGAATTCCCTGTGGTGGGGGAAAAGAATACTGCCACCAAGTAGCTCCACTTGGATCGTAAGAGGCGAGAAGAAAGGGACGGGGAGTGGGACTAGGCATCCTTCTCCTTGTAGACCCACAGGGGACATTCCTAAACGAAAAAGTAAAGGCATAAGAGGGTCTGGGAGTTTTCG
Source organism: Oratosquilla oratoria (assembly GCF_046742065.1). NCBI lineage: Eukaryota > Metazoa > Arthropoda > Malacostraca > Stomatopoda > Squillidae > Oratosquilla > Oratosquilla oratoria. The sequence goes on from NC_134779.1 coordinate 66,784,121, forward strand.
GAACAGCACCCTAAGGTTTGGGTCTTTTAATGTGCGTGGATGTGGTAAAGATGTGAGTAAAAGGGAAGAGATAGGTAGAATGTTTGTGAGAAGAAAGATGGATGTGTTGGCTTTGAGTGAAACTAAGTTGAAAGGGAAGGGTGAGTGCAAGTTTGGGAGTGTAAGTGGGAGGTTATCAGGAGTGAAGAGAGGGCGAGGGAGGGAAGGGGTGGCTATTCTAGTAAGTGAAGAGATAGGTAAACGTGTAGTGGTGTGGAAGGAGGTTTTCTCAAGGATAATGTGGATGAAGGTGAAACTGGGAAAGGAGATGTGGATCTTTGTAAGTGCAGATGGGCCTGGCAGTGAGAAGAGTGTAGAAGAAAGGGAGGCCTTTTGGATAGATTTAAAAGAGTGCATAGAGGATTTAGGGAGAAATGTCAACGTAATAGTACTGGGAGACCTTAATGCTAGAGTAGGAAATGGTCCAATTGATGGAGTGGTTGGGAAATGTGGAGTTCCAGGAAAGAATCGTAGTGGAGAGTTAATGGTGGAAATGTGTCTAGAAAGAGAGTTGATGATAGCAAATACAGTGTTTCGGAAGAAAGTCAAGCATAAGTACACATGGGAGAGGGTGGTGGATGGAAGGGTGGTAGATAGAGCGTTGATGTATTATGTAGTGGTAAATAGGACTATGATAGGAAGATTTAAAGATGTACATGTGCTAAGGGGGGAGGGTGGAGGAATATCAGATAATTTTTTGGTGGAAGGTAAGTTGAGAGTGGAGGATAGATGGAGAAAGAGGAAAGGGACAAAAGGTAGGGAGGTGCTTAGAGTGAACTCTTTAAATGAAAAGGAAAAGGACAAGGAGTACAAGAAGAAGCTGAAGGAGGAGTGAAGGATAGAGTAGAGCTAAGTGTGGAGGAGGAATGGGGATGGTTCAAGGAGGGAATTACAAAGTGTGCCAGGATGGTGTGTGGGACAAGAAGGACAGGAGGAAATAGAAGGAAGGGTAGTGAATGGTGGATGAGGAAACAAAGAAGGTGGTAGAGGAGAAAAAGCGAGCTTTCACAGATTGGTTACAAAATAGGACGAGGGAGTCATATGAGAGGTACAAAGAAAAGAAAAGAGAAGTAAAGCAAAAGGTAAAGGAGGCAAAGAGGAGAGCAGATGTGAAGTGGGGTAAGAGTATGATAACATTTTTGAAAGTAATAAAATGATGTTTTGGAAAGAAACTAAGAGAGGAAGAGGAGGCGAATCAAGTAGAGAAGAAAAGGTAAAAGGTGCAGATGGAGAGATGATAATGGAAGAGAAGGCAGTAAGGGGAAGATGGGCAGAATATTTTAGGGAGTTGGTAAATGTGAAGGAGGATAGGGAGGAAAATATAGTTACAGTGGGAAATACTAAGAAAATGAGTGAAAGTGATGAGTGAGGAAAATGGAGGAGAAATAAGGAAGGATGAAGTGAAGGCAGTTGTTAAGATGATGAAAGCAGGTAAGGCATCTGGTCTGGATGGATGCCATGCAGAATGTCTAAAGAAAGGAGGTATAGTGATGGTGGACTGGCTGATGAGGGTATTTAATGTTTGCTGGAGAGAGGGTAGAGTGCCAGAGGACTGGAGGAGTGCCTATATAGTTCCATTTTACAAGGGAAAAGGGGACAAGTGTGAATGTAGTAGTTTCAGAGGGATTAATTTGTTAAGTGTAGTTGGGAAGGCTTATGGGAGAATCTTGATTGAGAGGATTAAGAGAGGAACAGAGGGAGTAATTGGTGAGGAACAGAGTGGATTTAGGACAGGTAGAGGTTGTGTAGATCAGATGTTTGTGGTAAGACAGATATGTGAGAAAGCTATAGGAAAAGGGAAGGATGTTTTTTTTGTTTTTTATGGATCTGGAAAAGGCTTATGATAGGGTAGACAGAAAGGCAATGTGGGAGGTTATGCAGATATATGGGATAGGAGGAAAGCTTCTGGGAGCTGTCAAGAGTTTTAATGAAAGTAGTAGAGCTTGTGTCAGGATAAGAAATGGAGAGAGTGAGTGGTTCGAGGTAAAGGTGGGACTTCGTCAGGGATGCGTTATGTCGCCCTGGCTGTTCAACTTATACATGGATGGAGTAGTGCGAGAGGTAAATGCAAGGGTAGTGGGTCAGGGATTGGAGATGGTTAAAGAAAATGGAGAAAAGTGGGAGGTGAGCCAGCTGTTGTTTGCTGACGACACTGCGCTTGTGGCAGGATCGGAGGAGGGACTGAGGAAGTTGGTGACAGAGTTTGGGAGAGTATGTTATAGAAGAAAGCTAAAGATAAATGTGAGTAAAAGTAAGGTGATGAGATGTATAAGGGGTGAAAGTGGCAGTAGACTGGAAGTGAGCATTAAGGGAGAGCGACTGGAGGAAGTGGATAGTTTTAGATACTTGGGTGCAAATGTGGCAGGAAAAGGTGGAGTGAAGATGGAGGTAGAATGTAGATTGAGAGAAGCGAGTAAATGGCTTGGTGGATTGAAGAGTGTAATGAGGAATAGATATTTGGGAATGGATGCTAAGAGGAGACTGTATGAAGGAGTGATTGTGCCAACAGCACTGTATGGGGCAGAAACATGGAACATAAGAGAGGAAGAGAGGAGTTTGAATGTGTTTGAGATGAGGTGTCTAAGAAGTGTGATGGGGGTTATTAGGCTAGATAGAGTGAGAAATGAGGAGGTGAGGAGAAGAACGGGGGTGGAAAGGGAGTTGGGAGATAGGGTTGATGAATGAGTATTAGGATGGTTTGGACACATGGAAAGAATGAGTGAAGAAAGACTAGTAAAAGAGGTATGGAAGGCAGATGTGGAGGGAATGAACATGAGGGGACGTCCTAGGATGAGGTGGATGGATGCGGTGAAGGGGGCTTTGGGGAAGAGGGGAATGTCTGTTGAGGAAGGACGGGAGAGGACAGAAGACAGGAGTGAATGGAGAATGGTTGTATATGGATGATGTTGTGATGCATGAGGTGGAATTGGCGGGGGGATTGGGGGTGAGGTAGTATGTGTGAGCAAAATTTGACGCAGCCCGAAGGGATATCTCCCCGTCTTCTCCTTTTATGCATAGGGGACGGAGAGGAGGGGTCGCCGATTTAATGAAGCGGCCTTGCTGTGGATGTGCTGTGTCTGGCGACACTGCTTCTGACCCAGGGCAGTGGACAAGGTGCAGGGATGACCCGTCATCCAGGAGGTGCTAAGATAAGAGGGAGGGAGGAGGGGTGTGGAGTGTATTCAGGGATGGAATGGGTGGGAATGATTCTATGCCTTTTCCTTTTTGGCTACCTCCCTTGTAAGGGGGAAAAAGCCTTGGTATATGTATGTATGTATATAAATGTATATATATATATATATATATATGTATATATATTAATGTATATATATATATATATATAAATATATATATATATATATATATTAATGTATATATATATATATATTAATGTATATATATATACATTTATATATACATATGTATATATATATACATTTATATATACATATGTATATATATATATATGTATATATATATATATATATCTATATGTATACATTTATATATATGTATATATACATATGTACATATATATATATGTATATACATGTATATATATATATATATATATATATATATATATATATAATCTTTTTCTTTGTGGTTTGTTTATGTTTTCATGTAAAATGTTAGCTTGGTTCCATTGAGGTAAATGTTGTTTTTCTTTTATGTGGTTTACTCAGGGGTTTGTTGTGCGGTGGTGACGGACATTAGCTCTGTGTTCATATAGGCGTTCTTTAATCTCCTGTACGTTTGACCATAGTAGGCAATGTTGCATCCCGAGCAGGGGATTTTGTATAGGATACTGTCGGGTTGATTGGGATTTTGTGTTATTGGCGAAGTCGCATATTTGTCGTCCTTTGTCTGATATTTCTGTGATGCCTATGGGTTTTAATTTCTTAGCTAGGAGGTGAGTTAGGTCCGATGATGGTGTTATAAGGAGGATATTTTCATTTTTGGTTTGTGGTTCTGAGATGCTTCTTTGTTTGATTTCCTTAGCTCTGTGTAGGGCTTGGTCGATGATTCCTGTTGGGAAGTGAAGTGTTTTGAATGTATTGGTGATGTGGTCTATTTCGTATTGAAGGTATTCTGGGCTGCATATTCTTAGTGCTCTCAGGAAGAATCCTGTTAGTATACCACTTTTAGTTCTGTCGCTGTGGGCATTGAAGTAGTGTAGGAGTGGTTTTTGTTTGTGGGTTTTCTGTAAACTTTGAATTGTTCTCGGTGATTAAAGTGTTCGGCTGTGAATTGTATTTTCTGATGTTATTTGTTTAAATTGTGTGAAAGGATTTCAGTGTCTGTGTCTTTTGGTATGATGAGAAGGTAGTCCTCTACATACGTGAAGCAGGTGGTGCCATCGGGGAGGAACTGTTTGTAGTTGTTTTGCTCTAGAATTTCCATTGCTAAGCAGGCGGCTATAGCACTGAGGGGCGATCCTATTGGTAGGCCGTCGTGTTGTTGGTGTGTTTTGCCATTAAATGTATAGAAAGCGCATTTAAGGCATTTTTCTACTAGTTGTTTGTAATCTCTTTTGTTGATTGGGGGGGTAGTCTCATCGATGTTATCTATGACTCTTTGTATGGCTGAAATGGCATCTGCCAACGATGTGTGGGTGTATAAGGCGATGACATCTGGACTGATGAGTTTCTTGTTTGTAAAGTCTGTGGTATGGAGTTTTTGTATGCGATCAGTAGAGTTTCTAATGTGTGTGTCGCTGATAGTTCTAAGAGCTGATGTAAGGGGTTTGGCTAGTACGTTAGCTAGTTTGTGGGGGGCACTGCCTATTCCGTTTGTGATTGGTCCCATGGGGATCCCTGCTTTGTGAGTTTTTGGAACTGCACTTATCGTTGGTGTTTTGGGATCTTCTTCTAGGAGATGGAGTAAGTGTTTTCCTTTGCTTGTGCGTTTGAGGATTTTTCTAACATCGGTGCTGAATCTACGAAACTCTTCTATGGCTTGTTGTTCTGACTGTGGGGTATAAATGCTTGTGTCTGTGAGTAGGTGTTCCATTTTCTAGATGTAGTCTGCTTTGTCCATTATGACGATTACTCCTCCTTTGTCTGCTGTGGTGATAATGTTGTTTTCATTTATTCGAAGTTCGTTTAACGCCATAATGAATCTTGTAGGAATTGGTGGGTGTCGATCTTTAGCGGCGAATGTGCAGCAAAGTAAGATGCCTTGAATGAAGCCAATATCGATGTTGTTAGTTCTCCATTTGTAATTCTTCTCCGGATATTGTGAAAGCTGCTTGGTGTTGGTTCCAGTTTGGAATTTTGGGCTTAATGAGAGTGCTTTTTGTTGTGGTTGGGTTGAGATATATGATGAGATATTGTGTATCAAGTGAGGTCGTCCGACGTCTTTCCATGTGTTCTTGCTGCAAAGTTCAGAAAGCTTAGTGGCTAATTTGGCTTTTTGTTGCTGGTCTTCATCTCGTATTCCATTGTTAGTTTCAGTTGGGAGCGTGGTGTATTATAGTTTTTCTTTCGTTTCCAGGGATTATAACTTGAGTGTTTCTATGCTGTCCAGCAGGTATTGGTGGGCTGCTTTGGTGAAGGATTTGATCCCGTTGCGTAAGTGTTGAGGAGCTGATCTTGGTAGGACTTGTTGTGCTATACATTTTTGGAGGAAGGTGATTCGGTTTTGTAGGCTGTTTAGTTTCATTCTGGAAGACGTCTCTGTTCTTATGTCGTGGAGACCATTCTCATCTAAGGCCGATGTGAGAAAAAATCATAATAATGATAAATAAATAAATGAATGAATAAAAACTATAATAATGTAAATAATAAATAAAATACATAAATGCATAGGCATAGTTAAATAATAAACAAACAGGTAAATATTAAGTAATAAGATATTGACATATAACCAATAATAGATGAGAATTAAGCAAATGATAATAAACAGACAAATGATAACAAAACAAATAAACAAATAATATAGAATATATGATAGTCATTACAGCATTTTGCTTAGGTGTTTATCTAAATGATTCTTAAAGCTACGAACTGAACTACACTGTACTGCCTCTATTGGAAGTTTATTCCATTCATTAACTACGCGGTTGGTGAAATTGTTTCTATCCACTTCCAAATTAAGTCTATAAGTAAAATACATAAATAAATGCATAGGTATAGTTAAATAATAAACAAACAGGTAAATAGTTAATAATAATAAATTGACATATAACTAATAATAAAGGAGAATCAAGCAAATAATAATAAACAAACAGACAAATGATAACAAAGGAAATAAACAAATGATATAAAATAAATGATTATCTTCTTCTCTGATCAAAGCACAGAAAGAAAAGTTACGACTGAAATTTCTTCAAGATTGTCTTAGTGAACAAGTGTTGTCGAAGTCAATCCTCCCTCAACAACTTTTGAATATGTCGGACCGTCCGTTTGATAACTTCCAACATATCATTCTGGTTAGAAATATAGAAATTAAGAAAGTTGAAGTGAAAGAGGCATTCCGTATTGCCAACCAAGCAAAGTTTTCATTTCATAATTCTATTCCGGATGAATGGAAGAATAAGTTATTGGATTTTTGTTACGACCGGCTAAGAAAATCTCGTCCGGTTTTACAAAACAAATTGAAACGTAAGTTGAAATTAATGATTAAGAACAGTGGTTGGACGAAGGATGCAAATCCGAATTTTGTAGTGAACTTATCAGATAAACAACTCAGTGATGATGCCTCTTGTGCACTAGGTTATGGGTTAAAGTTCGCCTATTCCAACAAGGAGTTAGATTATGTAGAAATTGCTAAGTCTTTTTCTAATTTTGAAAGGTACAGTGATTTATCATCCGAAGAAGTGAACATTTGTAAGGGCATTATCTATGCTTCTTTGAGTAACCCACGATTACCCAATTACCCAAATAGATTTATTAAGGATTTAGAAGCTCTCAAAAAGGACAAATGTTTACATATCACTAGAGCAGATAAGGCTAATGCGGTGGTCATTTTAAACAGGGATGACAACCTGTCTAAAATGGATGATCTTTCGTCCGATGACATTACATATGGCCAACTTAAACAGTGAAAAAAAAAAAAAAAAATGAAAACTTTGTTAAAAGGGGAAGATGAACTTATCAAACGTTTTTCTACCATCACTCCTTCTCTTCCCTATATGTATGGATTAGTAAAAACACACAAACCAAATAATCCTATAAGACCAATTATTAGCTGTGTTAAATCCATTTCATATAATTTAACCAAATGGCTAGTGTCCTTACTCAGTCCATTAGTTGGCACAATTTCTAATTCATCCATAAAAAATAATGTAGACTTAGTTCAAAAACTGAATGGTTTAGATATTAATTATAATTTTAGGTTAGTGAGTTTTGATATTACTAGTTTATTAAAAAAAATTCCAGTAGATGATTTAACTGTTTTTCTCTCTGATTATTTGGACAAAATCTTATTTCCTTTGCCTTCTAATACTGTAATTGAACTCATCAAATTATGTGTAAAAAATTGTAAATTTGAATTTAATGGTAATTTTTATTCTCAGAAATTTGGAATGGCTATGGGGAATCCCCTCTCACGTGTCTTAAGCAACATCTACATGAAGTTTATTGAAAAAGAACTATTGTGTGAAATTTTGCCATCTAATGCGATATGGTATAGATATATAGATGATGTTCTTTGCCTGTGGCCATGTACTGAAAACCTGGATACTTTTCTACAATCTCTGAATAATTTGGTTCTCTCCATTAATTTTACTGTAGAATTAGATGATAATAACAAATTGCCCATTTTAGATGGCCTCATATATATATATATATATATATATATATATATATATACATATGTATACATATATATACATACATACATACATATATATATATATATATATAAATATATATATAAATATATATATATATACATATATACATACATATATATATTTTTTTATGTATATATATATATACACACACACACACACACACACACACACACACACACACACACACACACACACACACACACACACACACACACACACACACACACACACACACATATATATATATATATATATATATATATATATATATATATATATATATATATACATATATATATATGTATACACACACACACACACACACACACACACACACACACACACACACACACACACACACACACACACACACACACACACACACACACACACACACACACATATATATATATATATATATATATATATATATATATATATATATATACATATATATATGTATATATATATATATATGTATATATATATACATACATATATATGTATATATATATATATATATATATGCAAAATAAACAAAGGAGAAGGGAAACTTGTAGACAGTAAGTACTTTCCTATGTTACAACTTCAGACTAAATGTAGATGTAATATACGAAAGTACTTACTCTCTACAAGTTTCCCATCTACTGGGCTTATTTTGCTTTTCGTATCACGATGATGCGATTACTTGCATATATATAAATATATATATATATATATGTATATATATATATATACGTATATATTTCTATATACATATATACATATATAAGTATATATATATATATGTATACATATATATATGTATATATATACATATATATGTATATATATATATATATATGAATATATAAATATCTATATATATACTATATATATATACATATATATATATATATATATATATATATATCTGAAAGCGTGCGTGAAATTACTTGAGGTGGGTAACATGAAAGAACATGTGTCATCTTAATCTGAGTTCTAGTTTTAATGGAGAATGTTTTGGCGCCGTTGGAAAGAGAATAATTCATTGTCGGGATTATTTTTCATTCGTTTGTCAAAATGTTCTTCAGGATTTCGTGCTGCAGACAACGAAACTTGTCTTCAAAAGGAGCAGAGAATCGTCAGGTCGTTGGCAGATGGGTGTCGTTCGTCAGAGGACTGAAACGACTTGGCTCGGCTTTCCTAAAATGCGCTTGTCAAAAGTCAGAGCGCCAGACACCCGATTTTGCTGAAGATGCTCCTCTTGCACCTGTAACCAAGAAGCCCAACAGCAAGATTCTGCGAAGAAACAAGCTCGCTGTCAGAGATTTCTGCACGAGTGACTGGAATGTTGTTAAAGTCCTCGGCAAGGGCTCTTTTGGCTTGGTACACCTACTCAAGAACCAAAAATCGGAGGAGCTCGTGGTTAGGAAACAGGCATCCTGTTTCTCCAGTCATTCACGTCCAGCTTAAACACGAGAACATCGTCAAGGTCGTGTGCTGGACAGAGACAGATTCTAAAGTCTTCTTGTTCATGGAGTTCTGTTCGGGAGGAAGTTTTTTGAAGGCCATCGTCGAGAAGGTTCCCCAAGAGGACGTGGGGCAATACTTCAGTCAACTGATGTCCGCCATAGATTACCTGCACTGTCGAGGAGTTGTCCACCGGGACTTGAAACCAGGTAACCTCCTGCTGACAGAGAAGAAAGTCCTCAAGGTGGCCGACCTGGGCCTCGCCTCCGTCTTCATCGTCAAGGGTAAGGAGGTGGAAGTGACAGGGCTTGTAGGTACGAAACCTTACATGGCTCCTGAGGTCTTCAGGTCTTGGAAGTACGCAGGTCCTCCGACGGACTTGTGGTCTTGTGGCGTGATCCTCTTCAATATGGTCACCGATTACTGCCCATGGCGTATTGCACACCTCCAGGACCCTAGATACAAGAGGTGGGTCGAAAAGGGCGTGGCACTCGACCAGAAAGTGGAATGGAAAATCACTAAGTTCTGTTGGAGAACTTATGTCAAAGCTCTACTCTCACCAGACCCTGTGGAACGTCTCTTCAGTTGGCGGACGACACTGACGCATCATTTAAGAGCAATCAGTGAGACGACAGAAAATTCTTCGAGCTGTTGAATGAAAAAAAATAATATCTCGCTCGTAAAATCTTATCATCTAAACAGGTGAAACGAAAAAGAAAAAATAAATAGGAAAAAAATCCCTCAGCTGAATAAGAATTCTGGCCAATCGTAGATAGTAAAGAAAGAAAGAAAAATATATATATATAAATAAATAAATAAATAAATAAATAAATAAATAAACAAATAAATAAGCTTCTTTTCTGCGAAAGTCCCGATGCTTTTACTTCGTTTGAATAAAATCACCTGAGGGTAGTCAGAAAAGACATATACGTCGCAGAAGTTACTCAAAAAATTAAACTATGCCAGTAATTAGGCCTGATTTGTTTAATCCAGCAACCAATGCCCCCCGTAGTCTAATGTGTGATTAAAATTATTATGATAATGGTGTTTGTGATCTCAAATGACATCATTTGAACTGATCTGACTTGACCTAACCTTACCTTACCTGAACTGACCTAAGTTGACCTTGCACAATTGTATAAAAACAAGAGGGTCCAACGTCTAACGTTATACTCTATTGTTTTCAACCATTTATTTTTTTTTCTTGAGATGCTTCTGCACTTTTGTTATTTTTCCTTGTACTTTGGATTTCTGGGGTATATTTTAATTTGTTTCTGTGACTCTTTTGTACGGACATACAGACTTAATTCAAAGATGCAAACCTCTTTTATTATTATTTCCAGAGTGCAATAAATTACATTGCTTAAGTTTACATTTCTGGAAGCTCGCTGGTCGAGCGGGTTAGGACGTCGTTACTTGCGGTGAAGGTCGAGGGGGACGGCGATTCGAATCCTGCCACCGGCGAAGTTGAACCACAGGCATGGTTCATTGAAATTCCACACTACAAGTTCCTCTGTAAGGGGCACCATCCTAGTCTCCTGATAGGGGGAAATTTGTTGCGTTAAACCAAATCATCAAGTTTACATTTCTATCAAAAGCGCCTCAGATCCTTGCTTTTGCTAAGATTGTTGCCCTGGACCAATCAATATGATGGCTATCTAATGATTTATGATGAAAGAAATATTGTTTTCTTGGGCAGATCTCACACTATATTTATGTTGGGAAATCCTTGTTCCCAAAATTTTTCCCGTTTGTCTAGTATAGAATTTGTTTAATCTTTGCAGAGATTTTTATACACTACCATTTGTTGTTAGGCGGGCTGCTTTAAATTAAGGTCCTTTTTATGGTGTTGTCATATTTAAATGCTATTTTGACATTTAATTTCTTGAGGAAGTTCACAATACCACGGAAATTTTCACGGAAAGGTAGAACAAGTATTCTTTGGTGTTCGTCATTTTCTTGTTCTTCATAATATGCTCTATGAAAACGTTTCTTAGCCATATTATGACTATGATTAAGAATATGAAGGGAATATTTGAACTTTTCTCCAATATTCTTGACCGTGATTATTTCATAATGAAAAAGTCTGAATCTGAAATCCTGTAAGCTCTCAAGCACATGAAAATACAAACATATCTTTAGACACTGATATGATGATTTGAGTAATAGTGAACATATGAAAGATTGTTAGTGTGTTTTCTATAATTTTTTGTTTTCAATATTCCATTATCTCTTACTATTTTTACATCCATACAGGTTAAATTGTCGTTATTTTCTAACTCAAGAGTGAAACTAATGGAGGGTACCAGAGAACTTAGTTTAATCAGGAAATCATTAATGGATAAGTGATTGTCCCAAACACAGAATATCGTCTATATATCGTGACCAAATACCATTTTTATCATAGATAGTTGTTCACATTTCTCAAAACATTCCAAGTAAATATTAGCTAAGAGAGATGATGATGGGTTCCTCATAGCCATCCCGAATGTCTGGGTGTAATATTGACCCTCAAAGCAAAACAAGAATAATTTACACAATCAGATGTGATGAATCTGACAGTATTTTCATTCAATATATATATACATATATATGTATAAATATATATATATATATATATATATATATATATATATATGTATAAATATATATATATATTTATATGTATATATATATATATGTATATATATAAAAATATATATATTGAGAATGCGGTCTTATTCCCTTTTCTCCAAACCACCGTGTCCAGGAAGGCCAATCTATTATTTTCTTCATGCTCCATTGTGAACTGAATATCCTGTTCTATCCCGTTTAACCTATTCAATTCAGAAGGGGCGTTGAAGGCAGCTAGGGAGGTGGTTTCCAACTTGAGAGATGAAGATTTACCTCTAGGTAAGGAAGACTTCTTGAAATTAATTTCCCTATGTGTGAGATCTGGCTCCTTCGTCTTCAATGACGAGGAATTTTTCCAGCGCCGTGGGCTCGCAATGGGGAGTCCCTTAAGTGCAGTGTTAGCCTCATTGTACATGGAATTGTTAGAAAGGGATCATTTTGTGAACGTAATGGGCCAGGATTCCACTTGGATGCGTTACGTAGATGACGTACTGGTCGTTGCTCCGAGGGAAACCGATCTCAACGAAAAATTGAATAGGTTAAACGGGATAGAACAGGATATTGAGTTCACAATAGAGCATGAAGAAAATAATAGATTGGCCTTCCTGGACACGGTGGTTTGGAGAAAAGGGAATAAGACCATATATATATATATATATATATATATATATATATATATATATATATATATATATATATATATATATATATATATACATATATATATATATATATATATACATATATATATATATGTATACATATATATACATATATATATATGCATATATAAAAATGTATATATATATATGTATATATATAAACAGATATATTTAAATATATATATATACACACATATATATATATATATATATATATATATATATATATATATATATATATATATATATATATATATATATATATATATATATATATACCCCGTCTGGGGTATTGGCTGCTTGTTATTGTGGCAAAGTAGCATGCAGTTGATACTCTAGGGTCTATATGGGGCGCCCTAACGGACCAGAGTCACACATCATTTTGTCTATGATAGAGGAAAGCTCTTCATAGAGAAATGATGACACTTTTATACTACGATTGTTCTTCCGTTATGCTGTCCTCCAACCCCTTGCTGCTGTCCTGTACCATTTCTCTGAGTATTCACTTTCTGCTGTGGGGGAATTCCCTGTGGTGGGGGAAAAGAATACTGCCACCAAGTATTTCCACTTGGATCGTAAGAGGCGAGAAGGAAGGGACGGGGAGTGGGACTAGGCATCCTTCTCCTTGTAGCCCCACAGAGGACATTCCTAAACGAAAAAGTAAAGGCAATAAGAGGGTCTGGGTCTTTCGGAACAGCACCCTAAGGTTTAGGTCTTTTAATGTGCGTGGATGTGGTAAAGATGAGAGTAAAAGGGAAGAGATAGGTAGTATGTTTGTGAGAAGAAAGATGGATGTGTTGGCTTTGAGTGAAACTAAGTTGAAAGGGAAGGGTGAGTGTAAGTTTGGGAGTGTAAGTGGGAGGTTATCAGGAGTGAAGAGAGGGCGAGGGAGGGAAGGGGTGGCTATTCTAGTAAGTGAAGAGATAGGTAAACGTGTAGTGGAGTGGAAGGAGGTTTCCTCAAGGATAATGTGGATGAAGGTGAAACTGGGAAAGGAGATGTGGGTCTTTGTAAGTGCATATGGGCCTGGCAGTGAGAAGAGTGTAGAAGAAAGGGAGGCCTTTTGGATAGATTTAAAAGAGTGCATAGAGGATTTAGGGAGAAATGTCAACGTAATAGTACTAGGAGACCTTAATGCTAGAGTATGAAAAGATCCAATTGATGGAGTGGTTGGGAATGTGGAGTTCCAGGAAAGAATCGTAGTGGAGAGTTGATGGTGGAAATGTGTCTAGAAAGAGAGTTGATGATAGCAAATACAGTGTTTCGGAAGAAAATCACGCATAAGTACACATGGGAGAGGGTGGTGGATGGAAGGGTGGTAGATAGAGCGTTGATGGATTATGTAGTGGTAAATAGGACTATGATAGGAAGATTTAAGGATGTACATGTGCTAAGGGGAGAGGGTGGAGGAATATCAGATCATTTTTTGGTGGAAGGTAAGTTGAGAGTGTAGGATAGATGGAGAAAGAGGAAAGGAACAAAAAGGAGGGAGGTGCTTAGAGTGAACTCTTTAAATGAAAAGGAAAAGGAGAAGGAGTACAAGAAGAAGCTGAAGGAGGAGTGGGAGGGAGTGAAGTATAGAGTAGAGCTAGGTGTGGAGGAGGAATGGGGATGGTTCAAGGAGGGAGTTACAAAGTGTGCAAGGATGGTGTGTGGAACAAGAAGGACAGGAGGAAAAGAAGGAAGGGTAGTGAATGGTGGGATGAGGAAACAAAGAAGGTTGTAGAAGAGAAGAAGCGAGCTTTCACAGATTGGTTACAAAATAGGACGAGGGAGTCATATGAGACGTACAAAGAAAAGAAAAGAGAAGTAAAGCAAAAGGTAAAGGAGGCAAAGAGGAGAGCAGATGTGAAGTGGGGTAAGAGTATGACAGAAAATTTTGAAAGTAATAAAAAGATGTTTTGAAAAGAAACTAAGAAAGGAAGAGGAGGCGAATCAAGTAGAGAAGAAAAGGTAAAAGGTGCAGATGGAGAGATGATAATGGAAGAGAAGGCAGTAAGGAGAAGATGGGCAGAATATTTTAGGGAGTTGCTAAATGTGAAGGAGGATAGGGAGGGAAAGATAGTTGCAGTGGGAAATACTAAGAAAATGAGTGATGATTGAGGAAAATGGAGGAGAAATAAGGAAGGATGAAGTGAAGGCAGTTGTTAAGATGATGAAAGCAGGTAAGGCACCTGGTCTGGATGGATGCCATGCAGAATGTCTAAAAAAAGGAGGCACAGTGATGGTGGACTGGCTGATGAGGTTATTTAATGTTTGCTGGAGAGAGGGTAGAGTTCCAGAGGACTGGAGGAGTGCCTGTATAGTTCCACTTTACAAGGGAAAAGGGGACAAGTGTGAATGTAGTAGTTTCAGAGGGATTAACTTGTTAAGTGTAGTTGGGAAGGCTTATAGGAGGATCTTGATTGAGAGGATTAGGAGAGGAACAGAGGGAGTAATTGGTGAGGAACAGAGTGGATTTAGGACAGGTAGAGGTTGTGTAGATCAGATTTTTGTGGTAAGACAAATATGTGAGAAAGCTATAGAAAAATGGAAGGATGTTTTTTGGGCTTTTATGGATCTGGAAAAGGCTTATGATAGGGTAGACAGAAAGGCAATGTGGGAGGTTATGCAGATATATGGGATAGGAGGAAAGCTTCTAGGAGCTGTCAAGCGTTTTTATGAGAGTAGCAGAGCTTGTGTCAGGATTGGAAATGGAGAGAGTGAGTGGTTCAAGGTAAAGGTGGGACTTCGTCAAGAATTCGTTATGTCACCCTGGCTGTTCAACTTATACATGGATGGGGTAGTGCGAGAGGTAAATGCAAGGGTAGTAGGTCAGGGATTGGAGATGGTTAAAGAAAATGGAGAAAAGTGGGAGGTGAGCCAGGTGTTGTTTGTGGACGACACTGCGCTTGTGGCAGGATCGGAGGAGGGACTGAGGAAGTTGGTGACAGAGATTGGGAGAGTATGTTATAGAAGAAAGCTAAAGATAAATGTGGGTAAAAGTAAGGTGATGAGATGTACAAGGGGTGAAAGTGGCAGTAGACTGGAAGTGAACATTAAGGGAGAGCGACTGGAGGAAGTGGATAGTTTTAGATACTTGGGTGCAAATGTGGCAGGAAAAGGTGGAGTGAAGATGGAGGTAGAATGTAGATTGAGAGAAGCGAGTAAATCCCTTGGTGGATTGAAGAGTGTAATGAGGAATAGATATTTGGGAGTGGATGCTAAGAGGAGACTGTATGAAGGAGTGATTGTGCCAACAGCACTGTATGGGGCAGAAACATGGAACATAAGAGAGGAAGAGAGGAATTTGAATGTGTTTGAGATGAGGTGTCTAAGAAGTGTGATGGGGGTTATTAGGCTAGATAGAGTGAGAAATGAGGAGGTGAGGAGAAGAACGGGGGTGGAAAGGGAGTTGGGAGATAGGGTTGATGAAAGAGTATTAGGATGGTTTGGACACATGGAAAGAATGAGTGAAGAAAGACTAGTAAAAGAGGTATGGAAGGCAGATGTGGAGGGAGTGAACATGAGGGGACATCCTAGGATGAGGTGGATGGATGGGGTGAAGGGGGCTTTGGGGAAGAGGGGAATGTCTGTCGAGGAAGGACGGGAGAGGACAGAAGACAGGGGTGAATGGAGAATGATTGTATATGGATGATGTTGTGAAGCATGAGGTGGAATTGGCGGGGTGATTGGGGGTGAGGTAGTATGTGTGAGCAAAATTTGACACAGCCTGAAGGGATTTCTCCCCGTCCTCTCCTTTTATGCATAGGGGGACGGAGAGGGGGGTCGCCGATCTAATGAAGCGGCCTTGCTGTGAATGTGCTGTGTCTGGCGACACTGCTTCTGACCCAGGGCAGTGGACAAGGTGCAGGGATGACCCGTCATCCAGGAGGTGCTAAGATAAGAGGGAGGGTGGAGGGGTGTGGAGTGTATTCAAGGATGGAATGGGTGGGAATGATTTTATGCCTTTTCCTTTTTGGCTACCTCCCTTGTAAGGGGGAAAAAGCCTTGGTATACATATGTATGTATATAAATGTATATATATATATATATATATATATGTATATATATATATATTTATATATATATATATATATATATTAATGTACTTATATATATATATATATATATATGTATATATATATTATATATTATATACATATATGTATATATATATATATATATATATATATATATATATATACATATGTATGTATATATATATATATATATATATATTTACATGTTTTCATTTATGTGTATATATATATATATAAATGTACATATATATATATATATATATATATACATATATATATATACATATACATATATATATATATATATTTAGAATATATATATATATATATTTATATTTATATATATATATATATATTTGTGTTTATTTGTGTAAACATGTTTTTTTATATTCATGTCACATGTATATATATATATATATATATATATATATATATATATATATATAGTAGGCCTCCGTCAGTCGATATCGACTATGGATATTGCGCCAGAGAAAGTAATGATTTTGCTAGCGACAGTGACGGCTGTGGCTGGTGAGTCCGATGCGGGAGTGGCATTCTCGGCCACATTTGCTGGATGTTTGGCTTGTTGGAGTG
>NC_134779.1:66833800-66843800 GCF_046742065.1 Oratosquilla oratoria
AATCTAAAAAGGGCAATTTGTTATTATCATCTAATTCTACAGTAAAATTAATGGAGAACCAAATTATTCAGAGATTGTAGAAAAGTATCCAGGTCTTCAGTACATGGCCACAGGCAAAGAACATCATCTATATATCTATATCATATCGCATTAGATGGCAAAAGTTCACACAATAGTTCTTTTTCAATACATTTCATGTAGATGTTGCTTAAGACAGGCGAGAGGGGATTCCCCATAGCCATTCCAAATTTCTGAGAATAAAAATTACCATTAGATTCAAATTTACAATTTTTTACACATAATTTGATGAGTTCAATTACAGTATTAGAAGGCAAAGAAAATAAGATTTTGTCCAAATAATCAGAGAGAAAAACAATTAAATCATCTACTGGAATTTTTGTTAATAAACTAGTAATATCAAAACTCACTAACCTAAAATTATAATTAATATCTAAACCATTCAGTTTTTGAACTAAGTCTACATTATTTTTTATGGACTGAGTAAGGACACTAGCCATTTGGTTAAATTATATGAAATGGATTTAACACAGCTAATAATTGGTCTTATAGGATTATTTAGTTTGTGTGTTTTTACTAATCCATACATATAGGGAAGAGAAGGAGTGATGGTAGAAAAACGTTTGATAAGTTCATCTTCCCCTTTTAACAAAGTTTTTTTTTATTTATTTTTTTTTATTCACTGTTTACCTTATTAAGTGGGTTGGTCTTAAGTTGGCCATATGTAATGTCATCGGACGAAAGATCATCCATTTTAGACAGGTTGTCATCCCTGTTTAAAATGACCACCGCATTAGCCTTATCTGCTCTAGTGATATGTAAACATTTGTCCTTTTTGAGAGTTTCTAAATCCTTAATAAATCTATTTGGGTAATTGGGTAATCGTGGGTTACTCAAAGAAGCATAAATAATGCCCTTACCAATGTTCACTTCTTCGGATGATAAATCACTGTACCTTTCAAAATTAGAAAAAGACTTAGCAATTTCTACATAATCTAACTCCTTGTTGGAATAGGCGAACTTTAACCCATAACCTAGTGCACAAGAGGCATCATCACTGAGTTGTTTATCTGATAAGTTCACTACAAAATTCGGATTTGCATCCTTCGTCCAACCACTGTTCTTAATCATTAATTTCAACTTACGTTTCAATTTGTTTTGTAAAACCGGACGAGATTTTCTTAGCCGGTCGTAACAAAAATCCAATAACTTATTCTTCCATTCATCCGGAATAGAATTATGAAATGAAAACTTTGCTTGGTTGGCAATACGGAATGCCTCTTTCACTTCAACTTTCTTAATTTCTATATTTTTAACCAAAATGATATGTTGGAAGTTATCAAACGGACGGTCCGACATATTCAAAAGGTGTTGAGGGAGGATTGACTTCGACAACACTTGTTCACTAAGACAATCTTGAAGAAATTTCAGTCGTAACTTTTCTTTCTGTGCTTTGATCAGAGAAGAAGATAATCATTTATTTTATATCATTTGTTTATTTCCTTTGTTATCATTTGTCTGTTTGTTTATTATTATTTGCTTGATTCTCCTTTATTATTAGTTATATGTCAATTTATTATTATTAACTATTTACCTGTTTGTTTATTATTTAACTATACCTATGCATTTACTTATGTATTTTACTTATAGACTTAATTTGGAAGTGGATAGAAACAATTTCACCAACCGCGTAGTTAATGAATGGAATAAACTTCCAATAGAGGCAGTACAGTGTAGTTCAGTTCGTAGCTTTAAGAATCATTTAGATAAACACCTAAGCAAAATGCTGTAATGACTATCATTTATTCTATATTATTTGTTTATTTGTGTTGTTATCATTTGTCTGTTTGTTTATTATCATTTGCTTAATTCTCATCTATTATTAGTTATATGTCAATATATTATTATTTAATATTTACCTGTTTGTTTATTATTTAAATATGCCTATGCATTTATGTATTTTATTTATTATTTACATTATTATAGTTTTTATTCATTCATTTATTTATTTATCATTATTATGATTTTTTCTCACATCGGCCTTAGATGAGAATGGTCTCCACGACATAAGAACAGAGACATCTTACAGAATGAAACTAAACAGCCTACAAAACCGAATCACCTTCCTCCAAAAATGTATAGCACAACAAGTCCTACCAAGATCAGCTCCTCAACACTTACGCAACGGGATCAAATCCTTCACCAAAGCAGCCCACCAATACCTGCTGGACAGCATAGAAACACTCAAGTTATAATCCCTCGAAACGCAAGAAAAACTATAATACACCACGCTCCCAACTGAAACTAACAATGGAATACGAGATGAAGACCAGCAACAAAAAGCCAAATTAGCCACTAAGCTTTCTAAACTTTGCAGCAAGAACACATGGAAAGACGTCGGACGACCTGACTTGATACACAATATCTCATCATATATCTTAACCCAACCACAACAACAAGCACTCTCATTAAGCCCAAAATTCGAAACGGGAACCAACACCAAGCAGCTTTCACAATATCCGGAGAAGAATTACAAATGGAGAACTAACAACATCGATATTGACTTCATTCAAGGCATCTTACTTTGCTGCACATTCGCCGCTAAAGATCGACACCCACCAATTCCTAGAAGATTCATTATGGCGTTAAACGAACTTCGAAGAAATGAAAACAACATTATCACCACAGCAGACAAAGGAGGAGTAATCGTCATAATGGACAAAGCAGACTACATCTACAAAATGGAACACCTACTCACAGACACAAGCACCTATACCCCACAGTCACAACAACAAGCCATAGAAGAGTTTCGTAGATTCAGCACCGACGTTAGAAAAATCCTCAAACGCACAAGCAAAGGAAAACACTTACTCCATCTCCTAGAAGAAGATCCCAAAACACCAACGATAAGTGCAATTCCAAAAACTCACAAAGCAGGGATCCCCATGAGGCCAATCACCAACGGAATAGGCAGTGCCCCCACAAACTAGCGTACATACTAGCCAAACCCCTTACATCAGCTCTTAGAACTATCAGCGACACACATTAGAATCTTTACTGATCGCATACAAAAAACCCATACCACAGACTTTACAAACAAGAAACTCATCAGTCCAGATGTCATCGCCTTATACACCCACACATCGTTGGCAGATGCCATTTCAGCCATACAAAGAGTCATAGATAACATCGATGAGACTACCCTCCCAATCAACAAAAGATATTACAAACAACTAGTAGAAAAATGCCTTAAATGCGCTTTCTACACATTTAATGGCAAAACACACCAACAACACGACGGCCTACCAATGGGATCGCCCCTCAGTGCTATACCCGCCTGCTTAGCAATGGAAATTCTAGAGCAAAACAACTACAAACAGTTCCTTCCCGATGGCACCACCTGGTTCACGTATGTAGACGACTACCTTCTCATCATACCAAAAGACACAGACACTGAAATCCTTCCACACAATTTAAACAAATCACATCAGAAAATACAATTCACAGCCGAACAAGAAACCCAGGACTCTCTCCCATACCTTGATACTTTAATCACCGAGAACAATTCAAAGTTTACAGAAAACCCACAAACAAAAACGACGCGTATACTACTTCAATGCCCACAGCGACAGAACTAAAAGTGGTATACTTATAGGATTCTTCCTCAGAGCACTAAGAATATGCAGCCCAGAATACCTTCAACACGAAATAGACCACATCACCAATACATTCAAAACACTTCACTTCCCAACAGGAATCATCGACCAAGCCCTACACAAAGCTAAGGAAATCAAACAAAAAAGCATCTCAGAATCACAAACCAAAAATGAAAATATCCTCCTCATAACACCATCATCGGACCTAACTCACCTCCTAGATAAGAAATTAAAACCCATAGGCATCACAGAAATATCAGACAAAGGACGACAAATACGCGACTTCGCAAATAACACAAAATCCCAATCAACCCGACAGTATCCTATACAAAATTCCTTGCTCGGGATGCAGCGTTACCTACTATGGTCAAACGTACAGGGGATTAAAGAATCGACTATATGAACACAGAGCTAATGTCCGTCACCACCGCACAACAAACCCCTGAGTAAACCACATAAAAGAAAAACAACATTTACCTCAATGGAACCAAGCTAACATTTTACATGAAAACATTCACAAACCACAAAGAAAAACATTATATATATATATATATATATATATATATATATATATATATATATGTATATATATATATATATGTACATTTATATATATATATATATGTATACATATATATATATATATATTTACATATATACATATATATTTATATATATACATATATATATATATATATATATATATATATATATATATATATATATATGTGTACGAGGAATAATGGAAGAATTTTACTGCCTTAACGTTTCGACCCTTAGGGTCTTGATCACAAAGCATAACACAAAAGTATAACATGGACATTTTATACACATACATGTCACCTCACAGGGTGCCTGGGAAAGATCGTCGTGCTCGGAACATTTGTCCGTTTGTTTTCATCCACTATCAATAAACTTGTAGCTCTTGCCAAGCATATAAAACCATCTCTATGGTTGATGTTATTATTAGTTTAACATAGGCTGCTTCTATTGTTTTTTTTAATTTCTTTGTTGAACCTTTATTTATTACTATTGTATTGTCCCAGTTTAGAAGGTGGTCATGTGTATCTATGTGTCTTATTATAGAATAAGAGAGCATGTGGGTTCTTACATCATTTTTGTGTTCATATAATTTTTTCTTCTAATCCATGACCTATTTCCCCAAAATATGAGGATGGGCAATTTTTACAAGGTATTTTATAGACAATAGAAGCAGCCTATATTAATACTAATAGTAACATCAACCATAGAGATGGTTTTATATGCTTGGCAAGAGCTACAAGTTTATTGATAGTGGATGAAAACAAACGGACAAATGTTTCTAGTAGGACGACCTTTCCCAGGCACCCTGTGAGGTGACATGTATGTGTATAAATTGTCCCTGTTATACTTTTGTGTTATGCTTTGTGATCAAAACCCTAAGGGTCGAAACGTTAAGGCAGTAAAATTCTTCCATTATTCCTCGTATATTTCCTCCGCCTTCAGTTACATTTGTCATAGTTTAAATCAATATGTATATATATATATATATATATATATGTATATATATATGTATATATATATATATATGTATATATCTATATATATATGTATATATATATATATATATGTATATATATATATATATTTATATATAAATGTATATATACATGTATATATATATATATATATATATATACAATATATATATATATGTATATATATATACGTATATATACATATATATGTATATACATTAATATATTTATATTTATATATATACATATATATTAATTTTTATATATATATAAATGTATATATATATTTACATATATACATATATATATACACATATTTGTATATATAAATATATATATATATATGCATATACATATATATATATATATATATATATATATATATATATATATATACATATATATACATACATACATCTACCAAGGTATTTTTTTCCTTACAAGGGAGGTAGCCAAAAGGAAAAGGCATAGAATCATTCCCACCCATTCCATCTCTGAATACACTCCACACCCCTCCACCCTCCCTCTTATCTTAGCACCTCCTGGATGACGGGTCATCCCTGCACCTTGTCCACTGCCCTGGGTCAGAAGCAGTGTCGCAAGACACAGCACATCCACAGCAAGGCCGCTTCATTAAATCGGCGATCCCCCCTCTCCGTCCCCCCTTGCATAAAAGGAGAAGACGGAGAGAAATCCCTTCGGGCTGCGTCAAATTTTGCTCACACATACTACCTCACCCCCAATCCCCCCGCCAATTCCACCTCATGTATCACAACATCATCCATATACAACCATTCTCCATTCACCCCTGTCTTCTGTCCTCTCCCGTCCTTCCTCAACAGACATTCCCCTCTTCCCCAAAGCCCCCTTCACCCCATCCATCCACCTCATCCTAGGACGTCCCCTCATCTTCACTCCCTCCACATCTGCCTTCCATACCTCTTTTACTAGTCTTTCTTCACTCATTCTTTCCATGTGTCCAAACCATCCTAATACTCTTTCATCAACCCTATCTCCCAACTCCCTTTCCACCCCTGTTCTTCTCCTCGCCTCCTCATTTCTCACTCTATCTAGCCTAGTAATCCCCATCACACTTCTTAGACACCTCATCTCAAACACCTTTAAACTCTTCCTCTGTTATGTTCCATGTTTCTGCCCCCTACAGTGCTGTTGGCACAATCACTCCTTCATATAACCTCCTCTTAGCATCCATTCCCAGATATCTATCTCTCATTACACTTTTCAATCCACCAAGGAATTTACTCGCTTCTCTCAATATAAATTCTACCTCCATCTTCACTCCACCTTTTCCTGCCACATTTCCACCCAAGTATCTAAAACTATCCACCGTCTCCAGTCGCTCTCCCTTAATGTTCACTTCCAGTCTACTGCCACTTTCACCCCTTGTACATCTCATCACCTTACTTTTACCCACATTTATATTTAGCTTTCTTCTATAACATACTCTCCCAAACTCTGTCACCAATTCCTCAGTGCCTCCTCCGATCCTGCCACAAGCGCAGTGTCGTCCGCAAACAACAGCTGGCTCACCTCCCACTTTTCTCCATTTTCTTTAACCATCTCCAATCCCTGACCCACTACCCTTGCATTTACCTCTCACACTACCCCATCCATGTATAAGTTGAACAGCCAGGGCGACATAACGCATCCTTGACGAAGTCCCACCTTTACCTTGAACCACTCACTCTCTCCATTTCTAATCCTGACACAAGCTCTACTACTCTCATAAAAACTCTTGACAGCTCCTAGAAGCTTTCCTCCTATCCCATATATCTGCATAACCTCCCACAGTGCCTTTCTGTCTACCCTATCATAAGCCTTTTCCAGATCCATAAAAGCCCAAAAAACATCCTTCCCCTTTCCTATAGCTTTCTCACATATCTGTCTTACCACAAAGATCTGATCTACACAACCTCTACCCGTCCTAAATCCACACTGTTCCTCACCAATTACTCCCTCTGTTCCTCTCCTAATCCTCTCAGTGAAGATCCTCCCATAAGCCTTCCCAACTACACTAAACAAACTTATCCTTCTGAAACTACTATTCACACTTGTCCCAATTTCCTTTGTAAAGTGGAACTATACAGGCACTCCTCTAGTCCTCTGGCACTCTACCCTCTCTCCAGCAAACATTAAATAACCTCATCAGCCAGTCCACCATCACTGTACCTCCTTTTCTTAGACATTCTGCATGGCATCCATCCAGACCAGGTGCCTTACCTGCTTCCATCATCTTAACAACTGTCTTCACTTCATCCTTCCTTATTTCTCCTCCATTTTCCTCACTCATTACTCTCATTTTCTTAGTATTTCCCACTGCAACTATCTTTCCCTCCCTATCATCCTTCACATTTAGCAGCTTCTAAAAATATTCTGCCTATCTTCCCCTTACCGGGTCCTCTTCCATTATCATCTCTCCACCCACACCTTTTACCTCTTTTCTACTTGATTCACCTCTTCTTCCTCTCTTAATTTCTTTCCAAAGCATTTATTACTTTCAATTTTTTTTGTCATACTTTTACCCCCTTCACATCTGCTCTCCTCTTTGCCTCCTTTATCTTATACTTTACTTCTCTTTTCTTTTCTTTGTACCTCTCATATGACTCCCTCGTCCTATTTTGTAACCAATCTGTGAAAGCTCGCTTCTTCTCTTCTACAACCTTCTTTGTTTCCTCATCCCACCATTCACTACCCTTCCTTCTATTTCCTCCTGTCCTTCTTGTTCCACACACCATCCTTGCACACTTTGTGACTCCCTCCTTGAACTATCCCCATTCCTCCTCCACACCTAGCTCTACTCTATCCTTCACTCCCTCCCACTCCTCCTTCAGCTTCTTCTTGTACTCCTTCTCCTTTTCCTTTTCATTTAAAGAGTTCACTCTAAGCACCTCCCTACCTTTTGTCCCTTTCCTCTTTCTCCATCTCTCCTCCACTCTCAACTTACCTTCCACCAAAAAATGATCTGATATTCCCCCACCCTCTCCCCTTAGCACATGTACATCCTTAACTCTTCCTATCATAATCCTATTTACCACTACATAGTCCATTAAAGCTCTCTACCACCCTTCCCTCCACCACCCTCTCCCATGTGTACTTATGCTTGACTTTCTTCCGAAACACTATATTTGCTATTATCAACTCTCTTTCTAGACATATTTCCACCATCAACTCTCCACTATGATTCTTTCCTGGAACTCCACATTTCCCAACCACTCCATCAATTGGACCATTTCCTACTCCAGCATTAAGGTCTCCCCGTACTATTACGTTGAAATTTCTCCCTAAATCCTCTATGCACTCTTTTAAATCTATCCAAAAGGCCTCCCTTTCTTCTACACTCTTCTCACTGCCAGGCCCATATGCACTTACAAAGACCCACATCTCCTTTCCCAGTTTCACCTTCATCCACATTATCCTTGAGGAAACCTCCTTCCACTCCACTACACGTTTACCTATCTCTTCACTTACTAGAATAGCCACCCCTTCCCTCCCTCGCCCTCTCTTCACTCCTGATAACCTCCCACTTACACTCCCAAACTTACACTCACCCTTCCCTTTCAACTTAGTTTCACTCAAAGCCAACACATCCATCTTTCTTCTCACAAACATACTACCTATCTCTTCCCTTTTACTCTCATCTTGTATCACATCCATGCACATTAAAAGACCCAAACCTTAGGGTGCTGTTCCGAAAACTCAAAGACCCTCTTATGCCTTTACTTTTTCGTTTAGGAATGTCCCCTGTGGGGCTACAAGGAGAAGGATGCCTAGTCCCATTTCCCATCCCTTTCTTCTCGCCTCTTACGATCCAAGTGGAAATACTTGGTGGTAGTGTTCTTTCCCCCACACCACAGGGAATTCCCCCACAGCAGAAAATGAATACTCAGAGAAATGGTACAGGACAGCAACAAGGGGTTGGGGGACAGCATAACGGAGGTACAGTCGTAGTATAAAAGTGTCATCATTTCTCTATGAAGAGCTTTCCTCTATCACAAACAAAATGATGTGTGACTCTGGTCCGTAGGGCGCCCCATATAGACCCTAAAGTATCAACTTCATGCTACTATGCCACAATAACAAGCAGCCAATACCCCAGACGGGGTATATATATATATCTGTCTATATATATATATATATATATATATATATATATATACATATATATATATATACATTTATATATACATATATATATATATCTATATACATATACATACATTTATACATATATATATATATATATGTATATACATATATATATGTACACACATTTACATATATACATATATATATATATATATATATATGTATATATATATATGTACATATATATATATATATATATATGTATGTATATATATATATGTATATATATATATATTGAATAAAAATACTGTCAGCTTCATCAGATCTGATTGTGTAAATTATTCTTGTTTTGCTTTGAGGGTCAATATTACACCCAGACATTCGGGATGGCTATGAGGAACCCATCATCATCTCTCTTAGCTAATATTTACTTGGAATGTTTTGAGAAATGTGAACAACTATCTATGATAAAAAAGTTATTTGGTCACGATATATAGACGATATTCTGTGTGTTTGGGACAATCACTTATCCATTAATGATTTCCTGATTAAACTAAGTTCTCTGGTACCCTACATTAATTTCACTCCTGAGTTAGAAAATAACGACAATTTAACCTGTATGGATGTAAAAATAGTAAGAGATAATGGAATATTGAAAACAAAAAATTATAGAAAACACACCAACAATCTTTCATATGTTCA
>NC_134779.1:66856300-66876300 GCF_046742065.1 Oratosquilla oratoria
CATTTATCTATTTATTTATTTATTCTATTTTTCGTGGCCATGTTGTGAACCCAATGGTCATTTGTCGGCTATGCTTTCTGTTTTACCTATGTGAAAACACACACACACACACACACACATACACACACACACACACACACACACACACACACACACACACACACACACACACACACACACACACACACACACACACACACACACACACACACACACACACACACACACACACACACATATATATATGTACATATATATGTGTGTGTGTGTATGTATATATATGTATATATTTATATATATATATATATTCATACATATATTTGTACAGTATATATACAAATATATATGTGTACATACACATATACAAATGAATGTCGAGCGAGTAAATAAATAAATGAATGAATACGAGCCAAATCACTTTTGACAATTCCAGTTAATGTGAGTAATTGAGTAACATCGTACCTCTGGAAACAAGTATGTGTTGATATGGTCGATATTATTTTTTCTATTATTTTTACTTTCTTTAACTTTAATTATTTTTCTTTCTCAAAATGAACATAATTTTTATTTCTTATCTTTATTTTCTATAAATTGCTGTTCATAACTCTATCAGTAGCTAAGGGGTAGGCTACTTATGCCAGAAGAACGAATTAATTTAAACCAGAAAGAGAAATGATAACATTACTTTGATTTTGCATAAGCCAAGTCTTATTTATTTAACAAACAGATTTAATCAAATATTCACCTTGGTCTTTGGATCACATGTGTAACTCGTGATCAACAACTACTTCCCTACCGGAAGAGAACTCAGAGCTCGTATGACCGATCTATGGGTAATGCTATGACCTTACACGCACAAACACACCCAACTCCCCTCCCACGAAAGTTGGAGTAACGACCCGAAGCGCAGCGATACTGAAGGTATTTCAGCCCTGGGCAGGATTCGAACCCGGACCGCCGTAGTGACAGTCGCATTCTTACGTTCTTACGTAGTTGGAGTTTCTCGGTCGTATTCCGCCGTTTACACGGCGCTCATTACAGCCGCCCTCATACAAACTAACACTTGTATTCTTGCTTCACAGTCATATCATCCATCATAACACTCAGTAAACAAGTATGTCTTCAGTCTTTTCTTGAATATTTCAACATTTTCGGCCATCTTAAGATTTAAAGGTAATTTGTTATAGAGTTATAGAGTACATGAGATTGTACCGGGGCTCATGTACGAGTAATCTATGTGGCAACGCATTCACTTAAAGACTTTTGAGATGTTACTAGTAGAAAATGCTAGATGTGTCAGCTTCCACAGATCTAGACAGTTGTAATTTTCAAACAATACTAAAATATTAGTAAATTATGAAGTTAATGAAGAATAGTTTTGTGCATATCCTGTTCCATGTCTTTTTCTAGTTAATTGGTCCAGACATCCTTATTGTAAATAATGTCAAACGTGTGGCTGTTTTGATAGTTCGATGTTTATTTTACAGGTTGTTGCCTTCATGATTAGTGAAGTGGATGCAGGATAAGGGTGTAGACGTAGTGTTGGCGATACATTTTGCTATCTAAGATCTATCTATGTTCAATTTCAATGCCTTATATCACTGGAAATTACTTGGTAAACATAAATAAATTATTGTTACCGCCAAAGATAACGTTTTCTATCGTCATAACACCAAAGAAAACCAAGTCTGGTCATTAATTTTTTCTACTCATTTTCTGGAAATGACAAAATTGTGTTGTCTTCTTCTCTACATGCATATTTGAACCTGACCTCAGAGCTATAGAATATATAAGTAAACATTATCAAATTTTATTTGTAAGAAGAAGTGCTTTAACTTGATAAGTGGGAGAATAAATAAACAAATACATATCCCGTGGCAGATAGGAAGGGTCATAAAATGGAAATGAATCTCCAATCACAAAATAATAGTACGTAGCTCTGGTCGGTAGTGTTACTACTAGAGTTATACAGAGTGTCTTAAAGATCCCTCAATGTCATAGAGTTATACTATTTAATATAGATAGACGGACAGATAGATATATAGCTAAAGAGGATAACGGATCTGGCAGCGGATGAGGGACAGAGGAGGGAAGGGTGAGGCGAGGTAGAAAGCCAACGAGACAGAAGCTGTACTCACCTTGAGGCAACGATCGCAGCAGGAGCAGTAGTACCTTCCGACTCCTGCCTTGCACTTTGTCACGTCCAAGGGCGGACACTCAAACTTTCTGCAGTCACACCGAAGTGCTGTGCTTCTGCAAGAGAAGAGCATATTATTATTATTGTTATTATCATTATTATTATTATTATTATTATTATCATTATTATTATTATTATTATTATTATCATTATTATTATTATTATCATTATTATTATTGTTATTATTATTATTATTATTATTATTATTATTGTTATTATTATCATTATTATCATTATTATTATTATTATTATTATTATTATTATTATTATTATTATTATTATTATTATTATTATCATTATTATTATCTTTATTTTCATTATTATTATTATTATCATTATTATTATTATTATTATTATTATCATTATTATTGTTATTATTATTATCATTATTATTATTATTATTTTTATTATGTTATCATTATTATTATTATTATTATTATTATTATTATTATTATTATCATTATTATTATCATTATTATCATCATCATCATCATCATTATCATCACATCATCATCATCATCATCATCATCATCATCATCATCATCATCATCATCATTATTATCATCATCATTATTATTATCATCATCATTATCATTATCATCATTGTTGTCATGCCAATATAGGTTATCCCGTCGCCTCTCATACCACCTGACATCCGGAGCCCCTAAAAATCACTTAAGGGAAGCCCACGGAATAACATTAGCAAGAGAGACACTGGAGAAAAATACCGAGATTTTGGATTTATTTACTGACGATAGACGCCTCCCAATTTTAGAAGCGTTGTATATTAAAGAGTTGAGCCCAAACCTAAACGTACAAGCAGAAGACCTTAGAGCCCTTCCAAGCATGAGACAAACCGTTACAAATACAAACATGAGACATAACACCACAAACGCCAATACGAGACAAAACGCCATTCGGAGGCTCCCTAGCGCACGTGACATTTCGTCCCTGCTCGTAACACCAGGTGACCTCCCCCAGTGATTAGCAAGTATAGGAACTTAGATCTTTACTAGAATCTTCGGATTAATTATTATCCCTATAGCTACTGAAGAAGGGTCTTGAACCCGAAATCGCGATCTAGCTAATATGACTACATACAGCCAAGTCATAAATTTCCTTCCTAAGGAACACAAATCCATAATAAGGTATATGGAAAATACCTTTAAGAAAATTATTAATGCACAACTAGCCATCACTTTTAATGAAACACACACACACACACACACACACACACACACACACACACACACACACACACACACACACACAGACACATATATATATATATATATATATATTATATATACAAATATATAAATACAGTATATATATATATATATATATATATATATTGTTTTTGTATCATTATGTTATTTGCAAATAGACTCTCCAGGAATTCGAACCCTCGCCTGAGCGGCTTGATTTGTATAAGACGAAGACCGTACCATCACGCACGCCACCATGGCCCTGCATAGGTCAGAGTGGCGTGATTGTACGGTCTTCTTTTTATAAAAAAGTGAAGAGTCATGGTGGCGTGATGGTATGGTCTTCGTCTTATAAAAAGCAAGCCACTCAGACGAGGGTTCGAATCACAATAGGAGAGTTTATTTCTCTCTCTCTCTCTCTCTCTCTCTCTCTCTCTATATATATATATATATATACATATATATATATATATGCACTAGCACACAAGATAAGTATAGGTATGATGATAGAAGACCTTTATATACATAAATTCATGCAGAGAGAGAGAAAAGGAGATAAAAATTCAAATAAACAAATGATTTCGAAAGATAAACAGATGAAAGCACGACTGAACAAAGTTAGGTATAACAGCGTAGTCTAGTAACAGAACAACAACTACATGTTCTCTCTGACCTGATGAGATATGAAGGATTAGGATTACACAGCAGGAGTCGCTGTGGGATTTTGTCACTGAGGCATTCGTGGCATGGAGGTCTTTGTTCCCTTAGTGACGGACCCATAGGGCCTCTTGGCGTTAATGCAAGCCAGGAAAAAAGAAAAGACACCTTTTGACAAAGGGACATCACACGGAGAACCTCTCCGTCTTACCTGTCCACCGTCGTCAGGAGAACGAAGGCCAGAAGCACACCCAGGAGGTGAAACCGTAGACCCAGCATGTTGAGTGTAGTTTGGCTCGTTGGAAGACCTTCTTGAAGGAGGGGATGTCGAAATGCCACTGGGGAGACAGAGGGAGGAGGAGCCGAAGTATATAGGTCTCCACGCGCATGCGTAGTCGCGTCTGACGTTGTCGGGTTACCTGCCGCCGTTTTCTCTAACCACTTTTAATTTTCCTTCCTGTCTTCTTGGAATTGGTGCGCTGGAGGCGTAACGGAATCGTACCAACTTCGTATTCATTTAGATGTGGTTCGAATCCCGCACTTCTCCCTGATTCTCAGCAGTGACTGTTAAGTGCCACAACAGACCATATAGCGTATGGGACATACCTAAACTGAGATTAATGTTTTGGTCAAAAGTGTGTTTTATGTGGCTTGATTCAATAATGTTCATTTAAGTGAAGGAATTACAAGAAGTTATTTTATTTGTATTATTCCAGTTATGGTTATGGTCCCTCACATGGACAAAAATACCACTGGACATTTGCACACTTCTGACACTGTATTTGTGTTGGTTAATCCTTGTCACTATATTTTTACCAGTTTGGCCAATGTAAAATTTTTCACATTGCAGACAAGGAATGGAGTACACATATCCTTTAGTATTATCTGGGGAATTTTTATAATGGGGAAGAATCTTGGGCAATAATTCTCTCTCAAAGAACTCCATGCATTCCGAATTTTTTAACAGTATTTATCATTAAAAAAAAAATTTGCATTAACTATAGATAACTTAATCAACTCAATTATGGTTTTGGGAGGTAGTGGCATATCATGTTTAGATAGTTCTTCTTCAAGATACAATAATAAATCCAAAACCGGAACACGGGTAAAGAGAGAAGTAATATCATAACTAACTAGTCTAAAATCATAGTTAATGTCTAGTTCGTTAAGCATACTAATGAGATGCATATTATTTTTGACATGTGAATCGGAAATGGTACCTACCAAAGGGCTCAAAATAGAAACAAGCCATTTTGAAAGTTTGTAAGTGATGGACCCTGTAGAACTAATGATGGGTCTAACAGGATAACCAGGCTTGTGAGTTTTGATCAACCCATACATATATGGCAAAAAGGGGGACATGGTAGAGAATAGTTTGATTAGATGGTCGTTTCAAAAGCCTTTTTATACTACTATTAGAATCACTGTTTATGGACTCTTAAGGATTCTTACTGAGTTGATGTCCTATATAGACGAAAAAGTTCGAACTACGTTTCCAATTTTCCAATGATTTTTCTGCAAATTAATTTTCACGTGTTTCTGTGAAATACTGCAAATACATGCATATATATAGATATATATATATATATATACATATATATATATATGTATATATATGTAAACTATATGTATACACACACACACACACACACACACACACACACACACACACACACACACACACACACACACACATATATATATATATATATATATATATATATACATATGTTGTGTATGTTAAAGACAGATTGAACATTTTTAAAAGCTCTGCCATGGGATTCGAACCCTGGCCCGTGCGTCGACTTGATACACAATATCTCATCATATACCTTAACCCAACAACAATAACAAGCACTCTCATTAGGCCTAAAATTCGACACTGGAACCAACTCCAGGCAGTTTTCACAATATCCGGAGAAGAATTACAAATAAAGAACCAACGACATCGCCATTGGCTTCATTCAAGGCACCTTACTTTGCTGCACATTCGCCGCTAAAGATCGACACCCAGCGATTCCTAGAAGATTCATTATGGCGTTAAACTAAATTCGAAGAAATGAAAACATCATTATCACCACAGCAGATAAAGGAGGAGGAATCGTCATAATGGACAAAGCAGACTACATCTAGAAAATGGAACACCCCCTCACAGACACATGCACCTATACCCCACAGTCAGAACAACAAGCCAAAGAAGATTCTCGTAGATTCAACAGCGATGTTAGAAAAATCCTCAAACGCACCAACAAAGGAAAACACTTACTCCATCTCCTAGAAGAAGACCCCAAAGCACCAACGATAAGTGGAATTCCCACAACTCACAAAGCAGGGATCCCCATGAGACCAATCGCCAACGGAATACCCAAACCCCTTACATCAGCTCTTGGAACTATCAGAGACAGACAATTAGAAACTCCACTGATCGCATACAAAAACTCCATACCACAGACTTTTCAAACAAGAAACTCGTCAGTCCAGATGTCATCGCCTTATACACCCACACATCGCTGGCAGATGCCATTTCAGCCATACAAAGAGTCATACATAACATCGATGGGACTACCCTCCCAGTCAACAAGAGATTACAAACAACTAGTAGAAAAATGCCTTAAATGCGCTTTCTGCACATTTAATGGCAAAACATACCGACAACACGACGGCCTACCAATAGGATCGCCCCTCAGTGCTATAGCCGCCTGCTTAGCAATAGAAATTCTAGAGCAAAACAACTACAAACAGTTCCTCCCCGATGGCACCACCTGGTTCACGTATGTAGACGATTACCTTCTCATCATACCAAAAGACACAGACTCTGACATCCTTCTACACAATTTAAACAAATCACACCAGAAAATACAATTAACAGTCGAATAAGAAAACCTATAGGCACCACAGTGATATCAGACAAAGGACGACAAATACGCGACTTCAAAATTAACAGACAAAATCCCACTCAACCCAACAGTATCCTACACCAAATCCCCTGCTCTGTCTGCAACCTTGCCTACTATGGTGAAACGTATAGGGGATTAAAGAAACGCTTACATGAACACAAAGCTGATGTCCGTCACCAACGCAAAACAAACACCTGGGTAAACCACATAGAAGAAGAAAACATTTACCTCAATGGAACCAAGCTAACATTCTACATGAAAACCTAAACAAATCACAAAAAAAACATTATATATATATATATATAAATATATATATATATATATTTACATATGTATATATATATGTATGCATATATATATATGTATATATATATATACATTTATATATATATATATATATATATATATATATATATGTATATATATATATATATATGTTTCATTAAAAGTGATGGCTAGTTGTGCATTAATAATTTTCTTAAAGGTATTTTCCATATACCTTACAATGGATTTGTGTTCCTTAGGAAGGAAATTTATGACTTGGCTAATATGACTACATATAGCCAAGTCACAAATCCATAATAAGGTATATGGAAAATACCTTTAAGAAAAT
This sequence comes from Oratosquilla oratoria, assembly GCF_046742065.1. NCBI lineage: Eukaryota > Metazoa > Arthropoda > Malacostraca > Stomatopoda > Squillidae > Oratosquilla > Oratosquilla oratoria. Next base: position 66,863,873 of record NC_134779.1, read on the forward strand.
TATTAATGCACAGCTAGCCATCACTTTTAATGAAACATGCATTAGAGAAAAACTCCTGCCCAAATACACTGACAATATATGTATAATATATATATATATATATATATATATATATATATATATATATATATATATATATATATATATATATATATATAAATATATATATATTTATATATTCATATATACATATTTATATACATATATATATATATATATATATATATATATATGTATACACATATAAACAGAATATATAATTTCATATATGTATATATATATACACATATATATATATTATATATATGTATATATATATATATATATATATATATATATATATATACATTTATATATATACATTTATATAAATACATTTTATATATATATATATATATGTGTATATATATATATATATTATATATACATACATATATATATATATATATATATATATATTTATATATATATATATATATATATTTATATATATATATATATGTATATATATATATATATATATATATAAATATATATATATATATATATACATATAGCTGAAGGAGGAGTGGGAGGGAGTGAAGGATAGAGTAGAGCTAGGTGTGGAGGAGGAATGGGGATGGTCCAAGGAGGGAGTCATAAAGTGTGCAAGGATGGTGTGTGGAACAAGGACAGGGGGAAATAGAAGAAAGGGTAGTGAATGGTGGGATGAGGAAACAAAGAAGGTTGTAGAAGAAGCGAGCTTTCACAGATTGGTTACAAAATTGGACGAGGGAGTACTATGAGAGGTACAAAGAAAAGAAAAGAGAAGTAAAGCAAAAGGTAAAGGAGGCAAAGAGGAGAGCAGATGTGAAATGGGGTAAGAGTATGACAGAAAACTTTGAAAGTAATAAAAAGATGTTTTGGAAAGAAATTAAGAGAGGAAGAGGAGGCGAATCAAGTAGAGAAGAAAAGGTAAAAGGTGCAGATGGAGAGATGATAATGGAAGAGAAGGCAGTGAGGGGAAGATGGGCAGAATATTTTAGGGAGTTGCTAAATATGAAGGAGGATAGGGAGGGAAAGATAGCTGCAGTTGGAAATACGAAGAAAATGAGAGTGATGAGTGAGGAGAATGGAGGAGAAATAAGGAAGGATGAGGTGAAGGCAGTTGTTAAGATGATGAGAGCAGGTAAGGCACCTGGGTTGGATGGATGCCATGCAGAATGTCTGAAAAAGGGATGTACAGTGATGGTGGACTGGTTGGTGAGGTTATTTAATGTTTGCTGGAGAGAGGGTAGAGTGCCGGAGGACTGGAGGAGTGCCTGTATAGTTCCTCTTTGCAAGGAAAAAGGGGACACATGTGAATGTAGTAGTTTCAGAGGGATTAGCTTGTTAAGTGTAGTTGGGAAGGCTTGTGGGAGGATCTTGATTGAGAGGATTAGGAGAGGAACAGAAGGAGTAATTGGTGAGGAACAGTGTGGAGGTTGAGGTTGTGTAGATCAGATCTTTGTGGTAAGACAGATATGTGAGAAATCTATAGGAAAGGGGAAGGATGTTTTTTGGGCTTTTATGGATCTGGAAAAGGCTTATGATAAGGTAGACAGAAAGGCACTGTGGGAAGTTATGCAGATATACGGGATAGGAGGAAAGGTTCTGGGAGCTATCAAGAGTTTTTATGAGAGTAGTAGAGCTTGTGTCAGGATTGGAAATGGAGAGAGTGAGTGGTTCGAGGTAAAGGTGGGACTTCGTCAAGGATGCTTTATGTCGCCCTGGCTGTTCAACTTACACATGGATGGGGTGGTGTGAGAGGTAAATGCAAGGGTAGTGGGCAAGGGACTGGAGATGGTTAAAGAAAATGGAGAAATGTGGGAGGTGAGCCAGTTATTGTTTGCGGACGACACTGCGCTTGTGGCAGGATCAGAGGAGGGATTGAGGAAGTTGGTGGCAGAGTTTGGGAGAGTATGTGATAGAAGAAAGCTAAAGATAAATATGGGTAAAGGTAAGGTGATGAGTTGTACAAGGGGTGAAAGTGGCAGTAGACTGGAAGTGAGCATTAAGGGAGAGCGACTGTAGGAAGTGGATAGTTTTAGATATTTGGGTGCAAATGTGGCAGGAAAAGATGGAGTGAAGGTGGAGGTAGAATGTAGATTGAGAGAAGCGAGTAAATGCCTTGGTGGATTGAAGAGTGTAATGAGGAATAGACATTTGGGAATAGATGCTAAGAGGAGACTGTATGAAGGAGTGATTGTGCCAACAGCACTGTATGGGGCAGAAACATGGAACATAAGAGAAGAAGAGAGAAGGAGTTTGAATGTGTTTGAGATGAGGTGTCTGAGAAGTATGATGGGGGTTACTAGGCTAGATAGAGTGAGAAATGAGGAGGTGAGGAGGAGAACAGGGGTGGAAAAGGAGCTGGGAGATAGGGTTGATGAAAGAATATTAGGGTGGTTTGGACACATGGAAAGAATGAGTGAAGAAAGACTAGTAAAAGAGGTGTGGAAGGCAGATGTGGAGGTAGTGAACATGAGGGGACGTCTTAGGCTTTGGGAAAGAGGGAATGTCTGTTGAGGAAGGACGGGAGAGGACAGAAGACAGGGGTGAATGGAGAATGCTTGTATATGGATGATGTTGTGATTGCATGAAGTGGAATGGGCGGGGGGATGGGGGGTGTGAGGTAGTATGTGTGAGCAAAATTTGTTGTAGCCCGAAGGGATTTCTCCCCGCCTTCTCCTTTTATGCAATGGGGGGACGGAGAGGTGGGGGTCGCCGATTTAATGAAGCGGCCTTGGTGTGGATGTACTGTGTCTTGCGACACTGCTTCTGACCCAGGGCAGTGGACAAGGTGCAGGGATGACCCGTCATCCAGGAGGTGCTAAGATGGGAGGGAGGGTGGAGGGGTGTGGAGTGTATTCAGGGATGGAATGGGTGGGAATGATTTTATGCCTTTTCCTTTTTGGCTACCTCCCTTGAAAGGGGGAAAAAGCCTAGGTATATGTATGTGTATGTATATAGATATACATATATATATATATATATATATATATATATATATATATATATATATATATATATTTGAATATTTAGGCAGCAGGTTCTCCTGTAAGCATATTTGGTTAAAAAATACAGCAACTTCTGTATTTATGATCTTCTTGTTGATACTCTCTACTTTGCGAACTGCAGATTTATGCGTAGAGTTGAGCACAGAAATACTATTACCAAAAGGCATAGTAAAACACAGTGGAGTGTTCTTAATATATTCACGACGTTTCGTACACTTTGTACATTTTCAAGTGATATTGATTACAATAATAAGACATGTTTATATATTGGAAAAAATATAGGTTTTATGGTGCGGGGTGAGGTCACGTAAAATGATCAAGGGGGAGGAATGGTGGTGGAACTACGTGGGATGGTGGAACTGCTTGGGATGGTGGAACTCCGTGGGGAGGTGGGATTCCGTACCGTGGTGGACTTCATGGACGGAATTATGGCAAGGTCTCTTGATTGTAGATTTAATTTTGGAGACTTCTCTTTAATTAGAAGGGCCTCGAGAATTTGCAGGCGCTTGCTATCCTATTCTTGTCCAATAATTTTTGTGTTTTTCTCCATCATTTCTCTTGTAAGAGTGGTGTTGTGGCATGTGATAGTGTGGGTTTTTGGTGTACCGTTTTGGAGGTGGAGAGTGATTCTTCTACTGAGTGTTGTTGTTGTGTATCCTATGTATGAGGAGGGTAGGGACTCACAGTTCCCTATTTTGCACGAGTATTCATACACAAGATGACTCCTTTGAAGTTCTCGGATTTTCGTGGATGGGCTATTTTTCATGAGTAGTGATGAGGTTTTTCTGTTTGTGTAATAGATGACGACATCGAGGAAATCTTGGGGCCGGGTGGGTTTGACAATTTTTTTTATTGTTTGCTTTATTATACGTTCATCTGTACTATAATCCGAGTGCATGAAGGCCTTGTAGAAGATTTTAATTCGTTCACCTTCTTTGTTGGTCGCAGTGTGGTGTAGGTACCATTTATCTATTTCATGCTTAATAATTCTATTGATTTCCTTGTTAGGGTAGCCATTGTTAACCAGGACTTGGGTTGCTCTCTCTATTTCTAGATGAGCGGCACTCCAATTACTGGAATGAGTGAGGGCCCTTCTGATAAAAGCTCTAATGGTGGAGTCTTTATAGCGTTGGGGACACTCGCTCATTCCGTTAAGACACAGACCTGGGTTGGTTGGTTTTGTGTATACACTTGTTTTAAAGTAAAGGGGACTTTGTTGGACGAGGATGTCCAAGTTGGGAAGCTTGTTTTCTTGACTAAATTCTATAGTAAAATTAAGTCCAGAAATCTCCTGCAGCATATCTTTTAAGATGGGAAGTTCAGATTTGTCGTCTACTTTAACAAAGATATCGTCAATGTACCTTGCATAAATTGACGGCTTTTTAAAACAGTTAAATGTCTCTTTTTCAACCATCCCCATGAAAAAATTTGCAAAGAGAACACCAAGTGGGGATCCCATAGCTACACCATCAATCTGTCTATACATATTACCTCGAGGACAGACGAACGGGGCCTCCATTGTACATAATTCTAACAGAGCTTTGAGGGCCGCTTTTGGTAAATCGAGTTTGGGAACACCATTCTCGGGATAGACCTCTTCCAGGATGTAGTTAATAGTACGTGAAATTGGTACATGGGTGAATAAACTTTCGGCGTCTAACGAGGCAATAACACCATTGGATTCGGAGTTACTGAGCAGGTCTAAAAAGTCAGCGGCTGACGACAAGCTAAATCTAGAAGGAACAAATGGTGTAAGTAGCTCGTTCAACTTTTTAGCAATAACGTAAGTAGGGGTGGGAATTTGACTGATTATGGGCCTGAGGGGAGATCCTGCTTTGTGAGTCTAAACGTTACCATAACAATAAACTAAGCCATAGTTACCTACGAGCTTAGGAAGCTTCAGTCCTCCTGCTTTGGCATTGACGGTATCCACAATTCTATTCGCCTTCGTTTTAATTTCTTCTATGGGGTTCCTCGTGATCCGTTCGTGAATATATTAAGAACATTCCACTGTGTTTTACTATGCCTTTTGGTAATAGTATTTCTGTGCTCAACTCTACGCATAAATCTGCAGTTCGCAAAGTAGAGAGTATCAACAAGAAGATCCTAAATACAGAAGTTGCTGTATTTTCTAACCATATATATATATATATATATATGTATCAGATCTGATTGTGTGTAAATTGTTTTTCTTTTGCTTTGAGGGACAATATTACACCCAGGCTTTTGGTATGGCTATGAGGAACCCGTTATCGTCTATCTTAGCCAACATTTACTTGGAATATTTTGAGAAATATTAACAACTATCTATGATAAAAAAGTCATTTGGTTACGATATATAGACGATATTCTGTGTGTTTGGGACAATAACTTATCCATTAATGATTTCCTGATTAAACTAAGTTCTCTGGTACCCTATATTAATTTCACTCTTGAGTTAGAAAATAACGACACTTTAACCTTTATGGATGTAGAAATAGTAAGAGATAATGGAATATTGAAAACAAAAGTTTATAGAAAACACACCAACAATCTTTCATATGTTCACTATTACTCTAATCATCATATCAATGTCTAAAGATATGTTTGTATTTTCATGTGCTTGAGAGCTTACAGGACTTTTTTCATGATGGTCTGGAATACTGGAGAAAATTTCAAATATTCCCTTCATATTCTTAATCATAGTCATAATATGGCTAAGAAACGTTTCCATAGAACATAATATGAAGAGAATGACGAACACCATAGAATACTTGTTCTACCTTTCCGTGAAAATTTCCGTGGTATTGTGAACTTCCTCAAGAAATTAAATGTTAAAATAGCATTTAGATATGACAATACTATAAAAAGAACCTTAATTTCAAACATCCCGCCTAGCAACAAATGGTAGTGTATAAAAATCTTTGCAAAGATTAAACAAATTCTATACTGGACAAACGGGAAAACTTTGGGAACAAGGATTTCCCAACATAAATATAGTGTGAGATCTGCCCAAGAAAACAATATTTGTTTCATCATAAGTCATTAGAGATTAGGATGGTACCCCTTACAGAGGACTTTGTAGCGAGGAATTTAATAAACCATGCCTTTGGTTCAACTTCGCCGATGGCAGGGTTCGAACCACCATCCCCTCGACCTTTCCTGCAAGTAACGACGTCCTAACCCGCTCGGCCAGCGAACTTCTAGAAATGTCTTTTCAGGTGATTTTATTCAAACGAAGGAAAAGCATCGGGACTTTCGTAGGAAAGAAGCTAGGTTTTTTTTTTTTTCTATCTGCAATTTACCAGAATATTTCACCTGTTTAGATGATAAGATTTTACGAGCGAGATATTATTTTTTTATTTAACAGCTCGAAGAATTTTCTGTAGTCTCACTGATTGCTCTTAAATGATGCGTCAGTGTCGTCCGCCAACTGAAGAGACGTTCCACAGGGTCTGGTGAGAGTAGAGCTTTGACATAAGTTCTCCAACAGAACTTAGTGATTTTCCATTCCACTTTCTGGTCGAGTGCCACGCCCTTTTCGACCCACCTCTTGTATCTAGGGTCCTGGAGGTGTGCAATACGCCATGGGCAGTAATCGGTGACCATATTGAAGAGGATCACGCCACAAGACCACAAGTCCGTCGGAGGACCTGCGTACTTCCAAGACCTGAAGACCTCAGGAGCCATGTAAGGTTTCGTACCTACAAGCCCTGTCACTTCCACCTCCTTACCCTTGACGATGAAGACGGAGGCGAGGCCCAGGTCGGCCACCTTGAGGACTTTCTTCTCTGTCAGGAGGAGGTTACCTGGTTTCAAGTCCCGGTGGACAACTCCTCGACAGTGCAGGTAATCTATGGCGGACATCAGTTGACTGAAGTATTTCCCCACGTCCTCTTGGGGAACCTTCTCGTCGATGGCCTTCAACAAACTTCCTCCCGAACAGAACTCCATAAACAAGAAGACTTTAGAATCTGTCTTTGTCCAGCACACGACTTTAACGATGTTCTCGTGTTTAAGTTGGACGTGGATGACGGCTTCTTGAACAAGACTGGAGAAACAAGATGCCTGTTTCCTAACCGCAAGCTCCTCCGTTTTTCGATTCTTGAGTAGCTGTACCAAGCCAAAAGAGCCCTTGCCGAGGACTTTAACAACATTCCAATCACTCGTGCAGAAATCTCTGACAGCTCGCTTGTTTCCCTGCAGAATCTTTCTGTCGGGCTTCTTGGTCACAGGTTCAACAGGAGCATCTTCAGCAGAACCAGGTGTCTGGCCCTCTGACTTTTGAAGAGCACATTTTCGGAAAGCCGAGCCAAGTTGTTTCAGTCCTCTGAGGAAAGACACACATTTGTCAATGACCTGGACGACCTGACGTTTCCCTGTTCCTTTTGAAGACAAGTTTCTTTGTTTGCAGCACGAAATCCTGAAGACCATTTTGACAAGCGAATAGAAAATAATCCCATCAGTGAATTAGTTTCTTTCCAACGACGCCAAAGCATTCTCCATTGAAACTAGAACACAGATTAAGGTGGCACATGTTCTTTCATGTTACCTACCTCAAGTAAATTCACGCACGCTTTCATATATATATGTAAGCGGAATAGGAAACACAGGAGTCTTAGTCTTGAGTTTATTCCTGACTAGTTTCGCAGGTATGCTTTTTCAAAGGAATATGTGTACAAACGGGCTGTGGGCATTATATACATGGGGTGGATCTCACCACCTCTCCGAGTTACCATAGTTGGTGGCGAATGTGAACATCACATTGTGGCTCACGTAACAATGAAGACATTTTTATAATTAAATATGATAACACTAATACCAAAGAAATTATTAATAGAAAATGTAACAATAGTAATGATAACGATGAAGATAAATATTTAAATAATAATATTAACAATAATAACAAAAATGATAGTATCAATACAGGAAATAATAACAATAAAATAAAAGTAATAACAATAAAAACAATAATAAGAATAAAAATGATAATACTAATAACCAAGAAATAAAAATTATTAATAGTAATTATGACAATAATAGTGAAAACAATGATAATAAAAACGAAAAATTAATTAAATATTTAAATAGTAACAATAATAATAACAATAGTAATAATAAAGATAATGAAAGTAATAATAATAATGATGGTAATAATATAAAAATAAAAATAAAAATGTAAAGATAAAATTATAAATATATAAAATGAGAGATAATAAATAAATAATAGTTACATAAATAATATGTATACCTTATATACACATATATATGTATATATATACATAAATATGCATATAAATGTATATATATATATATATATATATATATATACACATACATATATGCAAGTGATCACATCATCGTGATACGAATTCAAAGATAACACCAGAAGAAGGGAAACTTGTAGACAGTAAGTACTTTCGTGTATTACATCTTCATTTAGTCTCAAGGTGTAATATAGGAAAGTACTTGCTCTCTACAAGTTTCCCTTCTCCTTTGTTTATTTTTCATATATATATATATATACCGTATACTTAAGGCGCAGGTTTTCTTTCATACACACTGAATTGAACACCACAGCATTTTCACAGTTATCAATTTTCTTCTTAATATTTTCAAGTTTCCTCGCTGAGGTTCTAATCTTCGTTTTCGCTCATCCTCCCAGGATTAGAACCTTAGTGAGGAAACTTAAAGATATTAAGAAGAAAATTAATAACTGTGAAAACGATGTGCTGTTTAATTCAGTGTATATATATATATATATATATGTGTGTGTGTGTGTTTGTGTGTGTGTATGTATGTATATACATATATATACACATACATGTATATACATATATATACACATACATATACCAAAGGCTTTTTCCCCCTTACACGGGGGGTGGCCAAAAAGAAAAAGGCATAGAAATCACTCCCACCCATTTCATTTCCCATATATTCTACTCCCCTCCACCCTCTTCCCTCCCTCCTATATTGGCATCTCCTGGATGACGGGTCATCCCTGCATCCTGTCCACTGCCCTAGGTTAAAAGCAGTGTCGCAAGACACAGCACATCCACAGCAATTCCGCTTCATAAATTCGGTGACCCCCCCTCTCCGTCCCCTCATACAGAATAGGAGAAGACGGGGGAGAAATCCCTTCGGGCTGCGTCAATTTTTTTTTTCCTTTTTTTCATACATACTTCCTCACCCCCCATCCCCACCCACTCCCCTTCATGCATCACAGCCTCATCTATACACAACCCTTCTCCATTCACCCCTATCTTTTGTCCACTCCCATCCTTCCTCCACAGACATTCCTCTCGTTTGTAAAGTCCCTTTCACCCCATCCATCCGTCTCATCCTAGGACGCCCCCTCATATTCACTCCTTCCACTTCCGCCTTCTACACTTCTTTTACTAGTCTTTCTTCACTCATTCTTTCCATGTGTCCAAACCATCCTAATACTCTTTCATCAACCCTATCTCCCAGCTCCCTTTCCACCCCTGTTCTCCTCCTCACCTCCTCATTTATCAAACACATTCAAACTCCTCTCTTCCTCTCTCATGTTCCATGTTTCTTCCCCGTACATTGCTGTTGGCACAATCACTCCTTCATATAACCTCCTCTTAGCATCCATTCCCAGATGTCTATTTCTCATTACACTTTTTAATGCACCAAGGCATTTACTCGCTTCTCTCAATCTACATTCTACCTCCACCTGCACTCCTCCCTTTCCTGTCACATTCGCACCCAAGTATCTAAAACTATCCACTTCCTCCAGTTTCTCACCCTTAATGCTCACTTCCAGCCTACTGTCACTCTCTCCTCTTGTACATCTCATCACCTTACATTTGCCCACATTTATCTTCAGCTTCCTTCTTTCACACACCTTCTCAAACTCTGTCACTAACTTCCTCAATCCCTCCTCTGATCCTGCTACAAGCGCAGTGTCGTCAGCAAACAACACCTGGCTCACCTCCCACTTTTTTCCATTTTCTTTAATCATCTCCAGCCCCTGACCCACTACCCTTCATTCACTTCTCGCACTACCCAATCCATGTAAAGATTCAACAGCCAGGGTGACATAACACATCCCTGACGAAGTCCCACCTTTACCTCAAACCATTCACTCTCTCCATTTCTAATCCTAACGCAAGCTCTACTACTCTCATAAAAAATCTTGACTGCTCTTAACAGTACCTCCCACAGTGCCTTCCTGTCTACCCTATCGTAAACCTTTTCCAGATCCATAGAAGCTCAAAAAACATCCTTACCTTTTCCTATAGCTTTCTCACATATCTGCCTTAAAACCAAAATCTGATCTACACATCCCCTGCCTGTCCTAAAACCACACTGTTCCTCACCAATTACTCCCTCTCTTCCTCTCCTAATCCTCTCAATCAAGACCCTTCCCAACTGCACTCAACAAGCTGATCCCTCTGTAACTACTGCACTCAAACTTGTCCCCCTTTCCTTTGTAAAACGGAACTCTACAGGCACTCCTCCAGTCCTCCGGCACTCTACCCTCTCTTAAACAAACATTAAATAACCTCACCAGCCAGTCCACCATCACTGTACCTCCTTTCTTCAGACATTCTGGATGGCATCCATCCAACCCAGGTGCCTTGCCTGCTCTAATTATCTTAACGGCTGCTTGCACTTCATCCTTCCCTATTTCTCCTCCATTTTCCTCACTCATCACTCTCATTTTCTTAGTACTTCCCACTGCAACTACCTTTCCCTCCCTATCCTCCTTCACATTTAGCAACTCCCTAAAATACTCTGCCCACCTTCCTCTCACTGCATTCTCTTCCATTATCATCTCTCCATCTGCACCTTTCACCCTCTCCTCTCTACTTGATTCGCCTCCTCTTCCTCTTTTAATTTCCTTCCAAAACATTTTTTCATTATTTTCAAAGTTTTCTGTCATACTCTTTCCCCATTTCACATCTGCTCTCCTCTTTGCTTCCTTTATCTTATGCTTAACTTCCTTTCTCTTTACTTTGTACCTCTCATATGATTCCCTCGTCCTAATTTGTAGCCACTCTATGAATGCCTGCTTCTTCTCTTTTACACCCTTCTTTGCTTCCTCATCCCACCACTCACTACCCTTCCTTCTATTTCCTCCCGCCCTCCTTGTTCCACACACCATCTTTGCACACCTTATGACTCCCTCCATGAACCATCCCATTTCTCCACCACTCCTAGTTCTGCTGTATCCTTTACTCTCTCCCACTCTTCTCTCAACTTCTTATACTCATTCTCCTTTTTTTCCTCATTTAAGCAGTTCACTCTAAGTACCTCCTTACCTTCTGCCCTTTTCCTCTTTCTCCACCTATTCTCCATTTTCAATTTACCTCACACCAGGAAATGATCTGATATTCCCCCACTCTCTCCCCTTAGAACATGTACATCCTTAACTCTTCCTACCATACTCCTGGTCACCACTATATAGTCCCATAACGCTCTATCTGCCACCCTTCCATCCACCACCCTCTCCCATGTGTACATATGCTTGACTTTCTTCTTAAACACTGTATTTACTATCATCAACTCTCTTTCAAGACACATCTCCACCATCAATTCTCCACTATGATTTTTACCTAGAACTCCATACTTCCCAATCACTCCGTCTATTGGTTCATTTCCTGCCCTACCATTTAGGTCTCCCAACACAACTACATTGACATTTCTCCCTAATCCCTCTATGCACTTATTTATATCTACCCAAAAAGCCTCCCTTTCCTCTACGCTCTTCTCACTACCAGACCCACACGCACTTACAAAAACCCACATCTCCTTTCCCAGCTTCACCTTCATCCACATCAACCTTGATGACACCTCCTTCCACTCCACTACCCGCTTACTTATCTCTTCACTTACTAGTATAGCCACCCCTTCTCTACCTCGTTCCCTCTTCACTCCTGAGTACCTCCCAGCTACACTCCCAAACTCACAGTTGCCCTTTCCTTTCATCTTAATTTCACTCAAAGCCAGTACATCCATCTTTCTTCTCACAAACATACTGCCTATCTCTTCCCTTTTACTTACATGTGTACCACATCCACGCACATTAAAAGACCCAAACCTTAGGGTACTGGTTGGGAAGCTCCCAGACCCTCTTATGCCTTTACTTTCTTTTTTAGGAATATCCCCTTTTGGGGCTACAGGTAGTAGGACTCCTAATCCCATCCCCCGTCCCTTTTTTGTCGCCTTTTACGACTCAAGTGGAAGGACTTGGTGGTGTAGCATTCTGTTCCCCCACCACAGGGAAGGTAGGTAGGAGAAAAAAGAAAATGAATATTCAGAGAAATGGTACAGGACAGTAACAAGGGGTTGGGGGACAGCATAACGGAGGGACAGTCGTAGTATAAAAGCGTCATCATTTCTCTATGTACAGAGTTTTCCTCTATCACAGACAAAATG
>NC_134779.1:66881300-66891300 GCF_046742065.1 Oratosquilla oratoria
GCATACATGTATGTGTGTATGCACGTATGTTTGTTTATATGAATGTATTATTTGTATGTGCATGCATGCATATGGTGTATACATACACATACATATACAATACACATATACACATACGCATTGGCATACACATACAAATACACATGTAATTAGGTACACATACAATACATACATAAACACAAATATACACACCAACTCCTACACATATACAAGTTCTTGTATTGATAGAAATGACTTCCAATGAGATTAAGTTTCCTTGATGCATTTGGATCCTGAAGTCTACTTGTGGTTAAAGAGTGCTTGTCCGTCGCTTGTCAAAATTGGATGCATAAGACGGCTCAGTCCTGTCCGGGTTTGTTAGTAGTTAGGTCCCATTAATCATTTGATTAAATTCTCACATTACAGCAAAAAATACTTATTATCATTTCTTCATACCGCTAAACTAATCGACATGGTACATCATGAGGAATAAACAAGAAAACAAAAAATGTATCACAACAGAAATAGGAAAGAAAGAAAAATTCATGAATGGACAAATGCAAATGCCATTGCTTGATTGAGGACAATTACTGCCTATCTGAGTCTAATTTTTGGGAGTGCTGACACAAACGCTTCTTTGACCCCTGATAGACACTGGTGTCAGGCACTAAGCAGGACTCTCAACAGAATGATGGCACGATTTCGTAAGTTCGAACTCGCCCGACTTCCTCGATTCTACGTCGGCGTGGTCAGATCAATGGTTTGTTGCTGCTGCCTGACCCCAAGAAACCTTCAGGAAAAGGAAGACAGCCCCAGCAAGTCCCCAAGAAACCCTTCTAAGCACCAGGATGCAAGGAAGATGGAGGGTATTTCACCGACTAAAGAGGCTTCGATCAAAAGTCGCCAGCGCTCATCGATGCCTCAGAAGAAGGTAAAGAGCCTCGAGCGTCGCCAGTCTTCAAGAGGCACTTTGAGAGCAACTTTGAAGCCCATCGTTGACCCGACCGAACCTCCAGTCAACGCCCACAGCTGCAGAAACCAAACCATTGATTATAATGAAAAGTACACTCTTAAATCTGTTCTGGGCTCTGGAGGTTATGGAATCACATCATTGGTCATCAACAAGACGACGGGAAACATCTGCGTCGCTAAGATCCCGACCAAATGCAAGGGATCTTTGAGCGAGATCGAAGCCCTCGCAGAGGTGACTCACCCGAACGTTGTTCGTCTTGTGGATGTGGCGACCCAAGGCGAAATGAACATCATAATCACTGAGTACTGCGAGGGCGGAACACTAAACAGCGCCGTCAGTAAACACGCGCAGGTGCCCTACCAAGACTGGAGCGACAGAGTCGCGTCCTACTGCGAGCAACTCGTTCGAGCCGTCGCTTACCTACACTCGAAGAACTTTGCTCATCTGGACCTGAAGACCGAAAACATCGTTCTCAGTACAAACCACTAGATTGTCAAGCTGATCGATTTTGGAATGTCTCGCAGAAGGCCTCAGGTCTATGAACGAAACATTAATGGTCGCCGTGGTACTCCATGGTATATGGCACCGGAAGTGATCGACACGAAGATGCACCCATACAGCGGAGGCAAAGTGGACGTTTGGGCCCTCGGTTGTGTTTTCTACGAACTGTGCACAGGACAAGTTCCCTACTACAAGGAAGAGGCAGACGAACTCGATATCTATGACCTCCTGCGTTACTACTTCCTCACTTTATAAGTAGTACAGGTCAGTCCCCAGACATTATTCTTTACCAGTCTCTGATAGAGGTGAAAAAATTAAATTTTCTGTTTTTGTGTCAACAGTTTTATTGTACTATTACATACATTTATTGTAATCGTTAGCATACATCAGCGTCTATTACTACACCCTTTCATATGATATCAAAATCATGACTGATTATATCCAAAACTTGAATTATGAGAATAAAAAAGTTATTCTTGAAATTGAAGATATTGCATGCCAAAATGGCCAAAGCTATTAGCGAAGTTTACTTCAATCAAAATTGTATATATATATATGTTTTTATATATATATATATATTTATATATATATATATATATATATATATATATATATATATTATTTTATACACACACACACACACACACGCACACACACACACACACACACACACACACACACACACACACACACACACACACACACACACACACACACACACACACATACACACACACGGACAAGCACGCACACATACACACACACACGGACACGCACTTCAGCTGCCGGATGATAAAGAACAGTGACTCACTTTACACATTCTATTCTGTTTATTGCCACACATTTATCATTATAATTCTCAACCGAGAGGTGAGACTATCTGAGCACGTTGAACAGGATTCGAACTTTTAGTGCTGACAGACGATTTTTAATCATCTGAGTGAGACCAACAGTCAACGATGGCGCCCCTTTTTGATTTTATTCTGGCTGGCGCATTCTGAATGGGGCATCATGTCCGTCTTTGTTTACCAGGCTCAAAAGAGATAACGTCACTTCATTCAGTGGTTAGAAAAGGTGAATGCTTCTTGTAGAACCGGTTTGATGTCTCAATCTTTCTCCCTATCTCCATCTCCCTCTTTCCCTAGCTTATTCTCCCTCTCTCTCTCCCTATCTCATTCTCTCCCTCTCTCCTTCTCTCCCTATCTCCCTATCTCATTCTCTCTCTTTCTCTATCTCATTCTCTCCCTATCTCACTCTCTCTCTTTCCCTAACGCATTCTCCCTCTCCTCCCTATCTCATTCTCTCTCTCTCTCTCTCTCTCTCTCTCTCTCTCTCTCTCTCTCTCTCTCTCTCTCTCTCTCTCTTTCTCTCCCTATCTCATTCTCTTTCTCCCTATCTCATTCTTTTTCTCTCCCTCTCTCCCTATCTCATTCTTTCCCTCTTTCCCTATCTCATTCTCTCCCTCTTTCCCTATCTCATTCTCTCCTTTCCCTATCTCATTCTCTCACTCTCTCTACCTTCCCCCCTCTCTCTCCTTCTCTCTTCTCTCTCTCTCTCTCTCTCTCTCTCTCTCTCTCTCTCTCTCTCTCTCTCTCTCTCTCTCTCTCTCTCTCTCTCTCTCTCTTTCTCTCCCTATCTCATTCTCTTTCTCCCTATCTCATTCTTTTTCTCTCCCTCTCTCCCTATCTCATTCTTTCCCTCTTTCCCTATCTCCTTCTCTCCCTCTTTCCCTATCTCATTCTCTCCTTTCCCTATCTCATTCTCTCACTCTCTCTACCTTCCCCCCTCTCTCTCCTTCTCTCTTTTCTCTCTCTCTCTCTCCCACTCCATCTTCCTCTTCCTCTCTCTTTCTCCACCTCCTCTTCACTTTTCGGGGAAGACGAGGGCTTTTCGACAGATGCCGACTGCGGTATGGTTGTCGTTGTTGTCACAGTAGAGTCCGTTCCCGCATCGGCCCTCTTCATTGAACGCTTTACCACATTTCTCGTTCTCGGCCTAAAAGAACGAGAGCAAAACAATATTAGATAAAGAAAAAATAGATAATGTGAAATAAAAGAAAATAAAAAATTAGCTAAATAAAACAAGTTAAGATAAAGATAAAAAAAGTACAACAAAATGAAATCAATCAAAATATATTAAAATAAGATAAAAGAGAATGGAATATGATCAAGCCAAATAAAGTGAAATAAAGGCAAACAAAATGAAACAAGATAAGATGAAATGAACCGAAGTAGACGAAGATATGATGGAACGAAATAGAATAGCGTAAAATTAGATAGAATGAAATAGTACGAGATAAAAGGAAATGTAGTAAAACAAATAAAATAAAATATAATAGAATAAAGCAGAAATAATATAAAAATGAATTAGATAAACAAATTAAATTATGATAACAAATAAACGAATAGATAAATCAGCATGGATGGGTAGGTAATAAATTATGATAGATCCATAGATGATTGAACAGATGAATATGGGATGAACAGAATCTGCTAGATAAACCAAATCAAAGGAATAGATAGATAGTGTTTTGTGTGTTTGCTTGCTGGGATTTATTTATCGATTCTATTTCTATTTTTCGCGGCCATGTTGTGGACCAAATGGTCATTTGTCGGCTTTGTTTTCTGTTTTGCCTATGTGAATACAAGAAATACACATATATACATATATACATATATATATATATATATATACATATATATATATATATATATATATATATATATATATATATATACATATATATATATGTGTGTGTATATATATATTGCTGGTAACCACTAAGGAAATCGGAAGAAAACAGTAATTCCCAAGCGCTTTCGTACAATTCACATCTTCAGGGGAATACAGAAAAAATTGTGTTACAGAGAGATTTAGAAATAACAAGATTATACACTAGGAAAGGAACTGACATAGTACAAGATGTCACATGATTAAACAATAGGAAAGGAACTGGCATAGTATAAGATGACAGTTCCTTTCCTAGTGTTTAATCTTGTGACATCTCGCACTATGGCAGTTCCTTTTCTAGTGTATAATCTTGTTATTTTTAAACCTCTATGGAACAAATATTTTCTGTATTCTCTGAAGATGTGAATTACACGAAAGCGCTTGGGAATTACTATTTTCTTCCGGTTTCCCTAGTGGTTACAAGCAAAATTTGTGGATCACGAGTTGTTTTTAGTGATCTTTCTGCATATATATATATATATATATATATATATATATATATATATATATATATATATATATATATATATATATATGTATATATATATATATATATATTTATATATATATATATATATATATATATATATATATAGTGATGGCCTATCCTCCTCCGAATATTTACATGTATGTCTATGTGTATTTTTTTGGTATTCATTGTATATAACTAAGTATCTGTCTTGTAAATGCTTGTATACGTGTGTCTTCCCTCCTCTCTTGCTCTCCGATCCCCTTCCTACTGTTCGCCTGTAAGTCCAGACTAGTTCTATTCGGCTTCTCCTTCTCCTTCCTCCCGTCCTCGCCAGCCCTATATAAGGCGACCAGGAGGCTAAACAGGGGGATGACGAGTGTGACTCCAAAAAGTCCGGTTATTAGAAGAACATACAACTCCTACACGATGTAAAATTACAATGCACAGTAACTCCACTGAAAAACACTGTAAGTTGGTATCCCAACACTCATTTAACCTCTCACTTCCTTCTTTACTTCTAACTTTCTCCTTCCTTACCCCGAAATTACCGTCGACAGGGGGACTTTTTCGTTGGTTAGCCAAGACGTAGCTCACCCTCCCACTTCGCTTCCGCTCTTTCCACCCCTTGTGTTTACATGTACCTTAAGATTATTCTCATGACCTAGTTTTTGTCCAGGTTAAGGAAATATTTGCTTTATGAAACGTTATGATTTGTCTATTGGTTAAATTTTGTTGTAGAGATATAGTATAATTATTTTTGTTGCCTTTTTCAATAATTAAAGTAGTTTTTTTGTGTTCTCTTCTGTTTGGATTTGCCTTAACTACTTCAAGGCCACAAAGTACGAACCCCTCCTAGACAGATAGTCATTATATCCTTGCGGATAACGTAACAATATATATATATATATATATGTATATATATACATATATATATATATATATATACATATATATGTATATATATATATGAATACATATACATATATATATATATATATACATATATATATATATATATATATATATATATATGTATATACATATATATATACATATACATATATATATATATATATATATATACAGTCAAACCTTGGTTTTTTAACATAGTTTGTTCCAAAAATGTGTTTTAAAACTGAATTGTTAAAAAATCTAATCATATTTTCCCATTACAAATAATGTAAAAGAGATTATTTCGTTCGCAAGCACCAGATAAATGCTTATTTACCTAATTAAACTTTATACATTATATAATGAATAAAACATAAAAGTACATGAAACGAAAAACATAACAGAAGTAAATTTAATGACAAAGCAACACTGTACAGTTATTATGTAATGTATGTACTGTACCCTTTTGGCTGCGATGTGATAGCATAGGTGGATGGAGATGAGGGAGAAAAAGGGGCGGGTATTTGCTTGGAAGGGGAATCCCCTTCCATAAAAACTTCTGGTGATTCTTGTTCGAGTGTTTCTTCTCTTCTCTTTGGCTCAGGTACATCTTTCTCTTGGATTTCTTTCCTTTTTTCTTTCACTAAAAACCTTTCCAATGTTTGTAATTTTAGCTTGCGCTGTATTTTCTCTCTGAAATGTGACATGACATTGTCATTGAAAATATTTACTGCTCTATGTGCTACCACGGTATCTGGGTGGTATTTTACTACAAAATTTTGAACATCACCCCGTTTAGCACAAATTTCTTTGATCAAAGAACTTGGCATATCTTCACTTCTTTCCTCCTCCTCCTCAGAAGACTTCCTCAGCCAATTTCTTTGGCTGTCCATTTTGAAGGTGTACAAGTTCTTCAGTGGTAAGCTTAGTATTGTGGTCTTCCACCAGCTCTTCAATACCTTCACTGTCGATCTCCAAGCCCATACTTTTTCTCATAGAAATAATCTCTTCAACAATAGCATTGTCCTCGACAGCAGCAGTAGCAGATCCAGCAGTTTCAAACCCGTAAAAGTCTCTCTCTGGTACACAGCCTGGCCAAAGGTTCCGCCATACTGAAGTCATGGTTCTAGTACTCACTTGGTTCCATGCATCATCAATAAGATTAACACAACTCAGGATATTGAAATGATCTTTCCAAAATTCTGTCCAAGTTAACCGAGTGTCATTAGTAACTTGGAGACACTTACGAAACACGGCTTTATCGTAATGGTTCTTAAAGTTAGCTATGACCTGTTGATCCATAGGCTGGATTAGTGGTGTTGTGTTAGGTAGCAGGAGCTTGACCTTAATAAAATCAGACTCACCAACTAAGTCATCCTCCAAACATGGAGGGTGAGCAGGAGCATTATCCAACACGAAAAGGCATTTTTTTTTCTTGCAAGTATTTTCTAACACTCGGGGCAAAAACCTCATGAATCCATTCTGTAAAAAAATGTATTGTCACCCAAGCCTTCGTATTAGCTCGCCACATTACAGGCAATTTGCTTTTCATAACATTATTTCTTTTGAAAACTCTTGGATTATCAGAATGATACACTAGCATTGGTTTGATCTCGAAATCACCACTTGCGTTGCCGCACAGCAGAAAAGTGAGTCTGTCTTTCATTGGCTTTGCCCAGGCAACGATTTTTTCCTTCTTAGTGATATAGGTTCTTTTGACATTTTTCCCCAGAATAATCCGGTTTCATCAACATTAAATACCTGTTGCGGGAGAAAACTTTCTTTATAAAGTCACCAAACTCAACCACAAAATTATCCGCCATTTCCTTGTTTGAACTCGCCGCCTCACCATGCCTAACTACACTATGAATCTCACTTCTGTTCTTAAATTTTTCAAACTATCCTCGACTTGCTCTAAATACAAACTCATCAGGGCTTTTCTTTACTAGATCATCGTAAATTGCTAACGCTTTCTCACATATAAATGCTTCAGAGATACTATCACCTGCTAACTGTTTCTCATTTATATAAACAAGCAACAACTTTTCCACTTCCTCAAGTATTTGCGGTCTTTGTTTACTAATGACGGTCACTCCTTTTGCAACATCAGCCGACTTTATCACTTCTTTATTCTTGAGAATAGTGCAAATTGTAGACTTTGCCATACCATACTGCACAGCAAGATCAGATACACGAACGCCATTTTCGTGTTTTGCGATAATTTCTTTCTTCACTTCGATTGTTTTTCTCACAACTTTTCTTTTTCCTTGACCAGTATCACTTTTTGCTTTCTTTGGAGCCATGACTGAGGGCTAGTGTAGGAAAAATAAATGCTGAATGCAATAAAATTGATAACGAAAGCACAGCGTAATTATTCAGCTCAGCGGTCAACAGAGAACTGTTTACGTTTCGTCAGCGGCCATGTGTCAGCGTCGTTCGAGAACCGAATTTTTGTTCGAAAACAGAGGTATTTCCAGCTCGAATTATTATTTTTTTCATTATTTTTACTTTCTTTAACTTTCATAATCTTTTAAAATGAATGTATTTTCTAATTTCTATTTCTATTTTCTATAGATTACTGTAGATAACCCTGTCAGTAGCTAAGGGGTACTTATGCCAGAAGAACGAATTAATTCAAACCAGAAAGAGAAATGATGACATTACTTTGACTTTACGTAGGCCAAGTCTTGTCTATTTTACAAACATATTTAGTTAAAGATGGGTTTAGATATATTCATACGCATTCACTTAAAGACTTTTGAGATGTTACTAGTAGAAAATGCTAAATGTGTCCGCTTCCACAGATCTAGACAGCTGTCATTTTCAAACAATACCAAAAGATTTGTAGATTATGATGATTATGAAGAACAGTTTTGTGTATATCCTGTTCCATGTCTTTTTCAAGGTAGTTGGTCAGACATCTTTATAGTTATTGTATAATGTCAAACGTGTGGTTATTTTGATAGTTCGATGTTCATTTTACAGTTAGTTTTCTTCATGATTAGTGAGGTAAATGCAGGATAAGAGGGTAGACGCAGTCTTGGTGATACATTTGTTATCTAAGATCTATCTATGTTCAATTTCAATGCCTGATCTCATTGGAAAGTACTTAGTAAACATCAATAGATTATTGTTACCGTTGAAAATAACGTTTTCTATTGTCATAACACCAAAGAAAACCAAGTCTGGTTAGATTAATGTTTTCTACGCATTTTCTGGAAATAATATAATTGTGTTGTCTTCTTCTCTACATACATTCTTGAACCTGGTTCCAGAGCTATAGAATATATAAGTAATCTTTATTGACTTTTACTTGTAAGACGTAATGTTTTAAATTGATAAATGGAGGAATAAAATAAATAAATGCCCCGTGGCAGATAGGAAGGGTAGAACATAAAGTGGAGATGAATCACCAATCATAAAATAATTGTACGTAGCTCTGGTCCGTAGGTGCGTTACTAGTTATATAGAGTCACTTCAAGTTCCCTCAGTGTCATAGAGTAGTACTATTTAATATAGATAGAGGGACATATAGATATATGTCTAAAGAGAATAACGGATTTGGTAGCGGGTGAGGGAGAGAGGAGGAGAGGGTGACAGGAGGTAGAAAGGTTAAGGGCCAACGAGACCGATGCTTTACTTCACCTTAAGGCAACGATCGCAGCAGTGGCAGAAGTACCTTCCGACTCCTGCTTTGCACGTTGTCACATCCAAGGGCGGACACGGCCCGACGCACAGACAACGAAGTGCTGTGCTCCTGCAAGGGAAGGACATCTTATTTACTTATTTATCAATTTTTGCATTGGGAGAAACAATAAGAAAGATTTTGGTTCACCGGATGGTGATCATATCGTAGCACTACACACACACACACACACACACACACACACACACACACACACACACACACACACACACACACACACACACACACACACACACACACACA
This sequence comes from Oratosquilla oratoria, assembly GCF_046742065.1. NCBI lineage: Eukaryota > Metazoa > Arthropoda > Malacostraca > Stomatopoda > Squillidae > Oratosquilla > Oratosquilla oratoria. The sequence goes on from NC_134779.1 coordinate 66,890,796, forward strand.
CACACACACACACACACACACACACACACACACACACACACACACACACACACACACACACACACACACACACACACATATATATTTATATATATATATATATATATGTATATATATATGTATATATATATATGTATATACATATGTATATATATATATATATATATATATATATATATTTTATATAGTACACACACACACACACACACACACACACACACACACACACACACACACACACACACACACACACACACACACACACACACACACACATACATATATATGTACAGACATATGTATATACACACATATGTATATATATATATATATAAATATATCTATACATATATATATATATATATTTATGTATATGCACTAGGACACAAGAAGACTATAGGTATGATGATAGCAGACCTTTATATACATAACATGCAGAGAGAGAGAAAAGGAGATAAAATTCAAACAAACAAATTAATTCGAAAGATAAACAGATGAAAGTACG
>NC_134779.1:66896300-66903800 GCF_046742065.1 Oratosquilla oratoria
GGTGAAACTATTGCAAATAGTGATCATAACTTAGTTAGATTCAAATTACTAAAAAAAAATTAGAATAGATACTTGTGTATCTAAAATACCCGTTTTAGTAAAGCTCAGCTCATACGATTACGTCAGGAGCTTCAGCTTACAGATTGGGAGGCAAAATTAAGCAAAAGACCTGTAGATCATATATGGGAAATATTAAAAAAAAAACGCTTAATAAGATGATTCATACTTACATCCCGTTTTAGGACAGACGCCCCCCAAACCAGGCTCGCACAAAATGGCTCGACAAAAAAACTGAAAAAAGTATTGCTAAAAAGAGAAAGGTTCATAAGAAACACAAGTGCTTGGGTGCACCTAATGGCTATCAAAGTTATGTGATAATACAGAGATTTAAAAAAGACAATAAAAAACGAAAACGATAATACGAAATTAATATCGCTGATAAATCCAAAGAGAACCCCAAAGAATTCAAAAGTTACATTAGAAATAAAAATGTTATTAGGAATCACATTGGCCCACTATTATCTGCTGATGCTCAACTTGAGTATTCAAGCGAAGGAATGTGTGATCTTTTAAACAACTATTTTAGCTCGGTATTCGTAAACGAAACACCTCAAAGTGAACTCCAAACTGAAACCTGTGAAAAATCTAGAGTGAACTTACTACGGCAAACATAACAAAAGAAAAAATGAAAAGGTGTATAGAGAAACTCAAAGTTAATAAAACACCAGGGTCTGACAGTTGGTGTTCAAGAATCTTGAAGGGAATAAAAAATGAGATTGTTGTTCCATTAAAAATTATATATATATATATATATATATATATATATATATATATATATATATATATATATATATATATATATATATATATATATAAAATCCATAATATCCGGAAATGTCCCAAGAGAATGGAAGCTAGTAACGTTACTCCAGTATTAAAAAATGGTGACAAAAAGAAATCAAATAACTACAGGCCTATAAGTTTGACTTCAATCATAGGAAAAATTATGGAAACTATCATCAGAGACGCTATCGAACATCATTTAGAAAACAACTGTTTGATAAACGATAGCCAGTATGGATTCAGACGGAAACGTTCTTGCGTGACCAACTTATTCGAATACTACAGTCATCTCAAATTATGACAAAAGAAACAATAAAGATATTTAGACTTTGTAAAAGCTTTTGTTACCGTCCCTCACAAAAGACTACTTACTAAATTGGCTTCACACGGAGTAAGTGGTATCCTATTAAGTTGGATTAGAAACTGGTTGAATGATCGAAAATAGAGAGTTGTTTTAAATGGCAAAACTTCTAGATGGAAAAATGTTACGAGTGGAGTTCCTCAGGGTTTCGTTCTTGGGCCACTTCTATTCGTAGTATATATAAATGATATAGACCACGGACTAAAATCTATTGTCTCCAAATTTGCTGATGATACAAAATTGTACGGAATGGCAAAGGATCACTTAAATCAATTAGATATTCAAGATGATTTAGATAAATTACAGCAATGGTCTGAAAAGTGGCTAATAAAATTTAACACAAATAAATGCAAGGTTATGCACATAGGTAAAAATAACAGTAAGTACGATTACAAATTATTTGAAAAATCGTTAACAAAAGTGGATAGTGAGAAGGATCTCGGGGTTATTATCAGTAACGATCTCAAATCATCTAAGTAGTGTATTTCAGCCTCTGAGAAAGTAAATAGTATTCTGGGACTGATTGCGCGATCCTTTGACTTCAAAAGTCCATCTCTCATTAATAAGCCATATAAATTGTTAGTTCGTCCACATTTGGAATATGCTGTTTCCGTATGGTCACCGAATCTCATTAAAGACATTGACAGATTGGAAAAAGTACAATGGTGAGCCACAAAACTGATTCCAAATATAAAAAATAAATCATACAAAAATAGACTAAAACATATGAATCTGTTTTCCCTTAAAAAGCGTAGACTCAGAGGTGACTTGATATAGGTCTTTAAGATTCTAAAGGGGATTGACAACCACAAAAGTGACAACGTTTTTACACTAAATGAGAATTAGACAAGAAATAATGGTCTCAAACTGTCAGGAAATAAATTTAATTTGGAAGTGGTTAGAAACAACTTCGCCAACCGTGTAGTAGTTAATGAATGGAATAGACTTTCTGCAGAGGCAGTGCAATGTAGTTCAGTTCGAAACTTTAAGATTCGTTTAGATAAACATCTAAGCAAGATGCTGTCATGACTGCCATTTATTTTATATTATTTGTTTATTTGTTTGTTATAATTTGTTTGTTTATTTATTATTTGCTTGATTTTCATTTATTATTATTTATCTGTCAATTCATTATTATCTTCTATTTACCTGTTTGTTTATTACTTAACTATACCTATGCATTATCTTTTATTTATTATTATTTATATTATTATAATTTTTATTTTATTTCATTTTGTTTTATTTGATTTTATTCTATTTTGTTTTTTATCATCATTATATTTTTTTCGTATCCGACCATCTACCTCAATTTCTACCTATTTCTATACCAGCCTCTTACAATGAGGTAAAAGGGGCATTGGGAAAGAGGAGAATGTCTGTTGAGGAAGGAAGGGACAAGACAGAAGATAGAGGTGAATGAAGAATGGTTGTGTATGGATGATGCTGTGATGCATGAAAGGGAGTGGGTGGGGGATGGGGGGTGAGTTAGTATGTGTGAAAAAATAATTTGAGGGATTTCTCCCCATCTCTTTTTCTGCAGGAGGGGACGGAGAGAGGGGTCGCCTATTAAATGAAGCGGGCTTGCTGAGGATGTGCTGTGTCTTGCGACACTGCTTCTGACCCAGGGCAGTGGGCGCGATGCAGGGATGACCCTTCATCGAGGAGGAGCCAAGATGAGAGAGAGGGAGAGGGGGGGGGGCTGAATGAGAGTGGAGTGGGAGTGGATTTTATGTCTTTGTTTTTTTGGCTACCTCCCTTGCAAGGGGAAAAAACCTTAGGAAAATGTCCTTCACACACATACAAAATAAAAATAAAACAAATAAATAGAAAAATGAAGAATAAATAAAATAAAATAAAAGAAACAGATAAAAATGTAGCTTCCTCGTCGGTACTCCTTCTCCAACAAACATGGAAATCGCACCTCTTGATTATTTCTTTACTTTGTATTTTCGTTATTTGTTGTTGTTTCTTTCGTTGTCTTTCTCGTGATTTAGGTTATCTTGCCATACGCGTGTTATGGTGTGTGTATTGGGCGAACAAGGATGAAAAACTCTCCCTTGACAACAATCGGCCGACATTTTTTTTCATTCAATCGTGTATTTCATTGACTGAGGGTTCTATAATGTTCAGCCATTTTTACATGTAAAGATGCATGGTTCCAGCCATTTTGACGTGTGATTGTATCCTCTAACACTCATTTTACAGCTTTATTGATAAAGAGAGCACTCGTGGGTTTGTGTCTATTATGAAGGAACAGAAATAGATCACATGCGCTTTCCAGAAATCAAGAAACCAGCTGAGCTGTGGGCTAGCCAGCTAGTGATATTCACTTCCCATATACCCCAACCGGTCCTTGGGTGAGGTACTTGCCCCTGCTCCACCACGGTACCCTCAACCCTCAACCCGGAACCGCCTCGACGGAACACGGGCCAAAGTCACCCGCCCCGGGACCCATGAATAAAAAACCAGGAGGAACCCCAACAAAATTCTGAAGAAAGTGACTGTCTTGCTCCCCAACTTTATTCCATTCGTTACATTGGTATCCTGAAGCCCCTGAACAGTGGCTGACACTCTCGTGGCCTTGACACCTGAGGTGGGTGCCCGTGCCTTCACCTCACCTGAAGAAGACGCCTCAATGGTCCTGCCATCCACGAATCCCACGCTGGGGAATGTGGCGGACAAGGATCCTACCCGTCAACCCACACACTTTAGTGACTTTAGTCTATTTATATTTAATACCTGGTTCATTCTTTGCCTACGTTTGCTCACGATGTGCGATTTAATCAATCAGCGACCACACGTGGCACCTCCCGATCAATCAGCGATTAGTACTAGCTGTATTTTGGGAAGTCAATCGCATCTTCGAAGGCACAAATGCCCTTGCCATAGTGAGAGGGTCGGGGCCCCTTCCAGCACCGAAGGCCGGTCCCGCATTTGCCATCGATGTCGAAGAGGCCGCCACATGTCTCACCGGGTCCCTGTGGGAAGAGGTAAACGAATCAGTCTGATGTGAGGAAGAGGAAGGCGAAGAAGAGGAGGAGGGGGGTCAGTTTAAGGGCGTCACCTGAGAGCCTTAAGATCTTTCTTCAAGGGTAGAACTTCTCTGTGAACATCTTGTGGAGGAGGCCAAATACCTCGTGGAGAAGGAGGAGGAGAGAAGAAAAATGAGAAAGAGGATGAGCAGTATAGTAGGGTAGGGTACCTTTTTCAGGTCCCCAATACATATTTGGACCCTTTGGAACACGTTGGAAATATGCCAGGTGAAATTGACATTTCTGGAGGCTTAAATCTCGCCACAGTGTGATGACTCTCGAGCCAGCGGAGCTGTGGCTGGCTGTTGACACTACTTTTCCGTGTATTAAGTTCCAGAAGGAAAAAATAACCAGCTGAAGAACGAAAGATGAATGTGAACTTACATTGAGGCAGACGTCGCAGCAGAGGCAGGTGTCCTTCCCCATACCGTACTTGCATTCGCTTTCGTCCAGTTTTGGGCATCCGCCGCGACATTCGCAGGGATGACCGGCGGTCCTGCAGGGTGGTGAGAGGTGGGGGGAGAGAACAAAAAAAAAATTAGATCGCTTTCCTTTACTTGTATGCCCTCAATTTCATGAACAGTTCTCGTGAACGGGGCATGTGTCCCCTCCCGGTGGGGGTAGGGTTGATAGGGTAATTAAACGCACGTATATGAAATTTAATAAAGAACACTCTACTGAAAGGCAGCATTCACTCCATGGCCTGGCAAAGTCAGTCCGAATGGAAAACCAGGGAGTGTGCCACCTGGAATTACCACCGCTGGCAGTCATGGGTATCAATAGTGACTCCGGTGAAAAACAACACACGGGTTTCGGGGTATATACTCCTCGCACACTTTTCACTCGCACTCCACATACAAGTGGGTTCCCATGCCACTCCCACACACACAGCTCTTGCCTCTCTGACTAAGAGGAGACTTCCCCCGAATAAAATCGCCCGTTGGCTGTCAGGATTGAGCTTTTACGATTAACATTGCAACCGATACGGTGAAGTCCCGGCTGGTTCACGGGTAACGCTTTCGCTTTATGCTCGAGTGACCCGAGTTCGAACCTCTGGGACGGACAAAACAAATGGGTGCTGGCTGTAAGGCTTCATACGTAATCACTATTTTGCTTACATCCTGTCAGGTTCGATTGATGTTTTTTGCCAGTCAAATACCTTCCCACCAGATTCACTCTATTTACCTTAACAATAAAGCATATTGTGTACCCACTCAGACATTGCACTGCCCAGCATATCTGTGTGAAAGCGGGTCATTCCTGTGCGGCAGAAGAGAACAAGCCATGTGCCCTTAAGGTATCTCCGACCGATCGTGGAGGGGGAGGTCGTCCATAGCACAGTGTGGCATGCTGCAGCTAGGAAACCAGTCAATCTAGGAATCTCTTGGTTGATTGAAATGACCTGGCGCAAACCAGAGGTAAATGAAAGAGGGTCAGGCCGAATTACGGAGTGAGCCTTGTGTTGCCTTCAGGACGCATATAAGATAAAGTATAGGTGTCCATGCGTGCTTCAAAGTGGGGAACCCACACTATTAATCAATCACGTTTCCTTTAGGGAATTTTGACTTGGCCTCTGTCAGGTGATGGGTCTGATTAACTATCTGTCCCTGTGATACAACTAGAAATCCTAGGCTGAGCCTTTAACCACTTTACCACCAATGGGGTGCCGCCAGTGGGCTGAATGGAATACTCTGAATGCAGCATTAATGAAAGAACAGGTACCACCCGGTACGGAAGGGGTGAGGTAAAGTCTCCGGAAGTCTCTGTGGCGTGGATGGTCTTCTGTGGCACTGTGACCCCCCTCCCCCCATTTGGGAGATTATAAGTGTGTCTTCAGTAGTAATCCAATATCTTTGTGGTACTCTAGGCCTCTGTGACACTGCAGATCCTGTGTGGCATTGCTTTTCCTTTTATTATAATGAAAAGCCCCTGTGGCTTTGCTCTTACCTCGTGGGTCTCACTGTTACTCTTTGACCCCTTACCACCATACGAGTCTCCCGTGGCACAAACCTCTTTTACCCTGACATATCCTTGCGTCTTTCAAATTATCTATCGATATACCATCATCCCCATGTGGTTTTCCTCGTTTCATACTTTTTAGAGCTAATTTTACTTTTTTCTTTGTAACTTCTGGTACACTACTAACGTCTGCATATGAATTTACTGACTCAACTATGGTCTTTGACCAGTAAAGTTCTTGGTAAACTTCTTCTACTCTTTTTACCATTCTGTCTTTGCACTTAATGATCTCTCCATTTCTATCTTTCAAACATACTATTTACTGTCTTCCTAAAGCATGACTGCGTTCGGCTCCTTTAATACTTTTACCTTTCTGAATAGTTTCCTTTATTTCTTTAATACTTCTCTTTCTTTTCTCTGATCTCTATAATTTGTTGGTAATTATATTTACTTCTGCTAAGCCTATTTCGTCTGTCATGCTTTTAATTTGCAAAGTCCTTCTTCTTTTAATTAGGTCACTTGTAGCTTTGGAGTTTTTTTTTCTCTAATAGTTTTTACACTTTTTTATTTTCTCTGCCGATTCCTTAATGATATTCACTAAATTCAACTTCATACCTTCGACGGTAACTTCGTTAATTATTAGAGCTCCGAATTTATTCCTGATTTCAAACCGACACCCCTTATTGTTATCCTCAATATCCGTTAGGCTTATTTTCTTTTTTAAAACTAGTTTATTTCTCTCGGCCTCTGAAATTGAATTTGGTTGTACAACCAACCACTCCATGGTCACTACCTATATTTACTTTATTTATGACCGTAACATTGCTAACGCTCTTGCTCTCGTATCCTAATATTAGGTCTACTTCGTTCTTTGATGTTCCATTTGGACTTCCACAGGTCCATTTACAACCTACACGCTTTTGGAAGAAATTTTTCACTATTCTCATGTTGTAGTTCTCTGCAAAATTGACTAACATCTCACCTATGTTATTTCTCTCGCCTACTCCAAACTTCCCAATGTACGACTGATCTCCCATCATCTTCCCCATTTTATCATTAAAGTCACCTATTACCAACATGTACTTACTTTTTTCTTGATCCATTACCTGACTTAAATCATCCTAGAAGGACTCAATTTCATCGTCTGAACTCTGTGAAGCTGGTGCATAAACCTGATAGATCAAGACCATTATTTCATGTCTGATTAGTATTCAATGTAAAAATTTCGTCACTTTTGATGTTGTCGATTTCTTTTAGAATCTTAAAGATCTGTATCAAATAACCTCTAAGTCTACGCTTCTTTAG
>NC_134779.1:66908800-66918800 GCF_046742065.1 Oratosquilla oratoria
CGACACTACTTTTCCGTGTATTGAGTTCCAGAGAGTGCACGTGCGCGTCTCGGAAGAGTATCACGTGCTTGTACTCACTAGGACCAGAAGGAAAAGATAACCAGCTGAGGAAAGAAAGATGAATGTGAACTTACATTGAGGCAGACGTCGCAGCAGAAGCACTTGTCCTTCCCTACGCCGTACTTGCATTCGCTTTCGTCCAGTTTCGGGCATTCGCCGCGACATACGCAGGAATGACCGGCGCTCCTGATGGGGGAAGAACAACCGAGGAATGAGATCGCTTTCCTTTACTTGTATACCCTCAATTTCATGAACAGTTCTTGTTAACGGGGCATGTGTCCCTCCCGGTTGGGGTAGGGGGATAGGGTAATTAAAAACACGTTTACAAAATCCCTGAATATATGAAATTTAATAAAGAACACTCTACTGAAAGGCAGCATTCGCTCCATGGCCTGGCAAAGTCAGTCCGAGTGGAAAACCAGGGAGTGTGCCACCTGGAATTACCACCACTTGCAGTCATGGGTATCAATATTGACTCCGGTGAAAAACAACACACGGGTTTCGGGGTATATACTCCTCGCACACTTCTCACTCGTACTCCACACACAAGTGGGTTCCCATGCCACTCCCGCATACACAGGTCTTGCCTCTCTGACTAAGAGGAGACTTCCCCCGAATAAAATCGCCCGTTGGCTGTCAGAATTGAGCCTTTACGATTAACATTGCAACCGATACGGTTTCGTCCAGAAAGGAACATGGCTTTGACAGCGAAGACGGGTCACTGCCCTCTTGCCAAAATGAATCGCCTGACGACGGCTAGAATAGGGCATCAATGAGACAACTCGTGAGGAAAGAATCTTTTACGAAATCTGCTCCATCTGGCGCCAAACGATTTCATTCGGCTGAGGGGAAGACGTCGGGACTGAATGGAGTGAGTCCTAGGTCACCTGAAGTCCCGGACGGTTCAGGGGTAACGCTTTCGCTGCATGCTCGAGTGACCCGAGTTCAAACCTCTGTGACGGACAAAACAAATTGGTGCTGGCTATAAAGCTTCATGCGTAATTACTATTTAGCTTACATCCTGTCAGATTCGATTGATGCTGTTTGTCAGTCCAACACCTTGCCACCAGATGCACTCTCTTTACCTTAATAATAAAGCATATTGTGTACCCACTCAGACATTGCACTACCCAGCATATCTGTGTGAAAGCGGATCATGCCTGTGCGGCAGAAGAGAACAAGCCATGTGCCCTTGGGTTTCCCTTAAGGTATTCCCGACCGATTGTGGTGAGGGAGTTCGTCCATAGCACAGTGTGGCATACTACAACTAAGAAACCAGTCAATCTAGGGATCTCTTGGTTGGCTGAAATGACCTGGCGCGAACCAGAGGTAAATGAAAGAGAAGTCCCCTGGACAGGCAGTCACTCACCTCTCCGTCGCCAGCATGAGGAAGACCAGGAGGGTCAGGCCGAAGACCGCGACTCGGGGTCCCATGGTCCTTGCGAGGTTGTTGGCGCTGAGGCTGAGACTGCTAACTATGGAGTGAGCCTTACGTCGCCTCCAGCACGCATATAAGTCAAAGTATGTGCGCACGTGCGTGCTACAAAGTGGGGAAACCACACTATTAATCAAACACGTTTCCTTTAGGGAATTTCGACTTGGCCTCTGTCAGGTGATGGGTCTGATTAACTATCTGTCCCCGTGATGCAACTGGAAATCCTAGGCTGAGCCTTTAACCACTCTACCATCAATGGGGTGCCGGCAGTGGGCTGAATGGAATACTCTGAATGCAGCATTAATGAAAGAATAGATACCGTCCGGTACGGAAGGGTGAGGTAAAGTCTCCGGAAGTCTGTGGCGTGGGTTATCTTCTGTGGCACTGTGACCTCCCCCTTCCTTTTTAGGGAGACTATGAGTCTGGCTTCAGTGGTAATCCGATATCTCTGTGGTACTGTAGGCCTCTGTGACACTGCAGATCCTTTGTGGCACTGCTTGTCCTCCCATTATGATGAAAACCCCCTGTGGCTTTGCTATTACCTCGTGGGTCTCACTGTTACTCTTTGACCCCTTACGACCATACAAGTCTCCCATGGAACAAATTTCCTTTACCCTGAAACATCGCAGGATGCCATAGACGCACTTGGATGCCTGCAGGAGCGGCGGTGCCCTGTGGATCCTGTGTTACAGTGTAAAGTCTCTTAGGCACTGCAAATCTATCGTGGCTCTTTGAAAACCCTGTGACACTACTGATCTTCTGTGGCACTGTAAATCCCTTGTAACAGTGTTGCTCCCCAATGACACTGTGAGACCTCTCTTGTACCGCAGGTCACCCTACGTTACTGTACGCCCCTTAACAATGGTGGGTCCCCCGTGACAGTGAGGATCCGTTGTTACAGAGTAGAGGACCTATTCCATTGTAAGCCCTTTATGGCACTGTAAACCTCGTGGAATTTTAATTCAGTTTTAACTCAGCTGCATTTTTTTTTTCTACGAAAAGAAGTTCATGTTTTTTGGTCATACTTATTTGTCAATTCTCCCAGCATTATTTCCATTCGATATTTACACATTAATACATATGTACACAAGTAAAGTCTCGTTTGGATATGCACATTTGGTTTATCCACACACCTCGACCGGGTATCTTTGATCGCGCCTTTCCTTGGTCCTTTACCTCTGTGTTGAGATAAGTGCGTGCGTGCGTGCGTGCGTGCGTGCGTGCGTGCGTGTGTGTGTGTGTGTGTGTGTGTGTGTGTGTGTGTGTGTGTGTGTGTGTGTGTGTGTGTGTGTTTGTACGTGGCTCGAAGAGGAGTAGAGCCACTGAGGCTTACTAAGACATGTCACTAATGGCCCTAAAATATAAATCACATAAGTATTATGCAGTTAGTATCTATACAGGGTCGCCTCTATGGTAGGGGGCTCCGATGCTGGCCCACTTCGTCACTTATTGATGACACCCAGTATGATTCGGGGATTTTCTACGCATGTAACTAGAGGAAACACGTGGAGATTAGTAATCCTGGGCTTTATACGAGTTCTACTCGTAGGGTATTGAAATACCAGTTTAATCGCGTTACTTAAAGTACTTGTGTACTAGCTATTATAGATCATGTAGCCAACTCAGGTAATCTATACAGAACCACAAGTATTACATCCATCAATGGTGTTGCATAACACCTTTCCAAGAGTCATCGTCCCCAAATCTCGAGAGAACGGAGCGATATGACGTCACATCCTATTAGGACCCGTGAGGCATCGGTCTGTCACTCCTCCAGCTCAACGATGCGCCTTGCTGTTCCTACTTTGGAGGTCGCTGGTTATTTCCTCTAGAATATTTCATATAATTCGTTCTACTCCACGTGTGGGTGGGGGTCACTAGACCCCATGAGTTTGGTTATGACGCTGAATTTCGCGGTTGTACAGTTACGTGTAGTCATCCCTTAAACATTGATACTGAGTAACCTTTGTAATGATTATAATGGAGTGACAACAATAAAGATTGTCGGATGGAGAGCTACGGGTTCATAACAAAAATAAAAGAAGCAAATCGAACAAAGAAATAAAATAACCAAATGACAGACATCTCAACACGTTGCTTTGATGTTTTCACGGAATAAGTGAACCTCACACCTTTGAACCGACCTATGTCGCATTACCTGTGCGAGGAGTTGATTTTATACATTGACTAGGCAGCTGGTAATGTTGTTTCTATCTACTTCTAGGTTAAATCTACGCCCTGACAGTCTGAAACCGTTATTTCATGTCTGGCTAATATTCATTATGGAAATTACTCTAGATTTTATGTTATCAATGTTTTGTTTCACACTGAACCAACATATTCCAAATGTGGGCGGACTAATGAGTGATACAGGTGATTAGTGACAGCTGAACCTTTGAAGTTCGAAGATCGTGCTTCCTCTCCTAGAATTTCGCATTCTCTGGCGGAGAGACAAAATCTCTTTCACTCACCACTTTGATTGATTGATTTATTTTATTCTAAATAAGTGGTAACCCTATCTGATATAATTTTCACATGACCCACACTTCTGACCATTTCTCTAGTTCTTCTAGAATTCTAGATCTTTTTGATTTCCATTTGATACAAGTGACTGTTGTTCCTCACAGCTTAGTATCATCAGCAGGTTTGGATAGAGTATACTGATACGTATACTGAAGAGAGATGACAAGAATACAACCCTGAGGAACTTCACTCTTTTTTTTTCCCAGTTAGGGATTTCACCTTTGAGAACAAGTCGCTGTCTACGACAATTCAACGCGTTTCTGATCCAACCTAGCGGGTCAATTGCTTATTCCATGCAAAGCAAGTTTTGTAGTATTCTGAGTACAGGTGAGTCAAGCCACCGTGGTGAGGTACAAAGACTGTATCATCTCCCTCTATGGATAGTCCAGTTCTGCATACTGAGCTCGATGGCGTCTTCGTATGGAGGAGAAGAATGCCTCTGTTAACTCCTTCGTTGTGGTTAAGTAATTTGTCAGGAAATAATAATTCTGCATTATTCCATCAATAAGATTCTTAAAGGTTAACTTTTTTTTTATATCAGATGCAGTCCTATTAATAGACCTCTAGAAAGCCTTTCACAATATCGATCACTTTTTAACAATTTAGGATATTTTTACTTGCAAAGACACAGCGTACGGTACCTGGATTGTTTATCACAACGGGAGGAGATGACAAATGGAATGTCCCAAGGCTCTATGTTGGGTCCTGTAGTAATCTCCCTCTCCCTAGATGTTGTAGACGACAATACCGATGTTCATGCAAAATGTATAGATGAATTTAGTTTGGTTGAAATCATAGAGATAAAATCAACATCAAAATTCAGGATGCTCTTAATGAACTAATGAATAATTGTTTAGCAATCAAGATTAGTCTAAATCCACTCAATTATAAAGTTATGCCCATATGCATCTCACCCCCGAAAAAACGCATTACTTCCTTAACTTGAAACCAAATAATGTAAATTTGTCAATACTCAGTGAACTCACATTGCTGGGTGTTCATTTCGATGATCATCTTAAGGGGCAGACTCGTGTGAACCACTTAGCCAAGAGGACAAATAGATTTGTATTCATTCTGTACAGAGCACGCTATTTTGACTTCAGTGTCAATATATTGTTGACTTTGGTTTATTCGAACCTCTCTAGAATATGCTGTGGCTTATTGGCCTCCAGGACTTAAAAAGGATAATAAGAAAAATAAATGATAATGATAAATTTTCTTACTGTATTACCATTACTATTGTTACTATTCTTATCTTATTCATCATTACCCTCACGACAGCGGCGAGAGATTCTCTACAACGGCAGGCACGCCGGTCAACTTCATTCTGCAGCACAACACAACAACTCGCCGCGGCTCCGAAAAGGATCAACCTTTATCAACTCTCCGTAGCCACTGGAGGATTGTTTATTCCTTTGGTGGCTACACGTTGTCTGATGTAAGGAAATGAGGCCTACGGTGCCCTTCTTCTTAGTTTTATTCTTGTAGAGCGGTAATATCAGGTACAGACATAGGGACAGGAGTCCTCTCAGTAAGAATTCTCGGTAGGGTGAGAAGTCCCTAATCCGGGGTTGTAATTCCCTATGATGAGAGTATTAATATGGCGACCCAGTTGCCGACATTCATACGCAGAAATGCATGTATCTGCATTTCTGCGTGAAGTTTCCTATTGACGTTTACATTATCTCTTTCTACAATAATATTAGTGAGTTAATTGTAGTACAAAGCATTTAGTTATTAAAAAGGATTACAAAGGTGGAGCATGCCGACAGGAGACCTTTTGGTCCATAACTAGGTCGGATGCGAATAAGATAATAATGAAGATTAAATAGATAAAAATATAATATCATAAATAATAATAAATAAATGCATAGGTCTAGTTAAATAATAAACAAACAGGTAAATAATAAATAGTAATAAATTGACATATAACTAATAATAAATGTGAATCAAGGAAATAATAATAAACAGACAAATTATAGCAAAACAAATAAACAAATAATATAAAACAAATGACAGTCATTACAGCATCTTGTTTAGGTGTTTATGTAAACGATTCTTAAAGCTTCGAACTGAACTACATTGCACTCCCTCTGCAGGAAGTCTTTTCCGTTCACTAACTACACAGCTGGCGAAGTTGTTTCTAACCACTTTCAAATTAAATCTATTTCTTGACAATTTGAGACCATTATTTCTTGTCGGATTCTGATTCAGTATGAAAATTTTGTCACTCTTAATGTTGTCAATTCCCTTTAGAATCTTAAAAACCTGTATTAAGTCACCTCTGAATCTACGCTTTTTTAGGGAAAACGGATTCATATGTTTTTTAATCGATTTTCGTATGATTCAGTTTTTATATTTGGAATCAGTTTTGTGGCTCGCCGTTGTACTTTTTCCAATCTGTCAATGTCTTTAATGAGATTCGGTGACAGTACGGAAACAGCATATTCCAAATGTGGACGAGCTAACGATTTATATAACTTGTTAATAAGAGGTGGACTTTTTAAGTCAAAAGATCGCGCAATCAGCCCTAAAATCTTATTTGCTTTCTCAGAGGCTAAAATACACTGCTTAGATGATTTGAGATCGCTACTGATAATTACGCCGAGATCCTTTTCACTATCCACTTTTTTTAACGAATTTCCAAATAACTTTTCATCTTACTTACTGCTATTTTTACGTATGTGAATGTGTCTTGACGTGGGGTATAGTTTGTATTTATGCTTATGTAGTTGGGTAGAAATATATTAATGGTTAATGATGTGTTTGGCGAGAGTTGTGGCATATAGGTAGGATCGCAGGATCGTGGCATCACGTTTATTCACGTTGTTTGTGTGTGATCTGAGGAAAGTGTAGTTCAGTAGAGATTGGCGGTATTGTTTAGGCTAAGTGTGAGTTGAAAGGCGCCAGTGGCTGTCGACATCCTGTTGGAGGTCTGTGGGCCACGTGTCATGCGTGTGACATATGGTATGATTGGTTACATATGGTTAGTAATGTTTACACTCTTTCCTTTCGACTCCGAGGGACAGGAGACGGGTCTCCTCCGTCTCAGACAGGTGGTGCTGCCGTCCATCTCATTCTGAAGAAAGAAGAGCCCCCAGGTGTACGTTCCGAGCATGCCCTCAGGTACTCCGGATCCATCGGACTCGTCCTGTGTGTGAGTGGGGAGGGGACAGCCTAATAATAAAGTCACTAATGGCGTGTTTTTTTCTTTTTTTGTCTAAGCATTTGTTTGTATATCTGTCTGTTTGTTTATTTGTTTACTTGTATACCTATATATTTATCTATTTGTTTTGTTTTTTTGCTTGCTTATTTGTCCACTTGCTTATGGGTTTTCCATCTATTAATTTCTACTTACTTTTTTCTTGATCCATTACCTAACTTAAATCATCATAGAAGGACTCAATTTCATCGTCTGAGCTCTGTAAAGCTGGTCCATAAAACTGAATTATTTTTAGAGTGTACTTTTTACACAGCCTAATCACAATCCAAGCTACCCTATCTGATAGACTATTGAACTTGACTACGCTACCAGTAACCTCTCGGTTTATCAAGATTTTTTCTCCAATAGATTTCTCTTTTTCCTTACCTCTATAGTAGAACAGGTGGTGACTATATTGTAACTGTATCAACTTGCTTCCGCTCTTCGGAGTTAGCTTTATCTTACGATGCCCCATTTGATGTTGTCTAGTTCTTCCATTAAACTTTCCAGCGTGTCGTCTTTTGAAAGGGTTCTTACGTTGTAAGTACAGATTTTTACATT
This sequence comes from Oratosquilla oratoria, assembly GCF_046742065.1. Taxonomy (NCBI): domain Eukaryota; kingdom Metazoa; phylum Arthropoda; class Malacostraca; order Stomatopoda; family Squillidae; genus Oratosquilla; species Oratosquilla oratoria. The sequence continues at coordinate 66,916,582 of NC_134779.1, forward strand.
TTTATGCTATCTAATGTCTAAGACTTGGATCTGCTTGGACAGTACTTACTTATATTCGGTGAAACACTGCCCGTAAGCACATAAGGCAATGCGGTTAGACCTTTGGGAGACGATGATCCAGCAGCAACATCCGTTTTTGTTTTGGTTGTACAATTCATATTTGCTATGAATTTTTGGTAGTAATTTCACCTCCCTGCAAACTGGTTTCTAGTGAGATATTTCTTTGGTGTCAGTCACCTTATTCAGTATATTCGGTGGAACCCTATATACTCGTACCTATAGGGTATCTAATGGTCCACGTCGTCATTATGACGGTATCCCACATATCTATAAGGAATTTCCCTGTTCGCCATCAGGGACGTGCCAGTTAGCAGTGGGCCCTGCGACTGTGCGTGCGAACTACTCTTTGTGTCACCTTCTGTTTGATATGGAGAAGCCTGGAGATATTTCCTCTCTATCGACGGAACTTTTGTAGTCATTAAGTTTCACAAGCTTATCCGCCACGTCAAGGTATCAACTCTCTAACACACACACACATATATATATATATATATATATATATATATATATATATATACATATATATATATATATATATATATATATATATATATATATATATATGTGTGTGTGTGTGTGTGTGTGTGTGTGTGTGTGTGTGTGTGTGTGTGTGTAATATAACCACTTGGAAAATAAAATGAAAGGTGACCGAACGTTTTCGTCTATTTAAGACATTTTCAAAGGTACAGAGTAAGGTAGCAGTGACATTAAAATACAAAAGAAGCACATTAGGGGGGAATTAGGACAGGTCCAATAGTGACCTCACTCTCTCAGCACTACCGGACGTTTGGCCCGGCTACTGTCAAAATTTTTATATATTACAAAGTTATCTAACTTATACATTCCCATACTCATATTCATGTTGTTCTCAAATGAAGCTTTTATATAACATGATTCTATGATATTCCTCTCCTTAATGTCCTTACTTAAGACAATTTTCTTTGTGTTATCCCAATCAATGCAATGATTAAAATCCCTTAAATGAAAAAATAACCCACTTGAAACTTGCCCTGCTCTGATGTTATATTCATGTTGGTTTATTCTCAATTTTAAATCCTTGCCTGTATGTCCAATATAATTAGTTACAATTTTTGCAAGGGATACTATAAACACAGCCTTCATTACAAGCAGGTGAATTTTTAATCAACCTGTTTTAAACAGTGTTGTTATTTTCAAAGACAACTTGGACACCAAATTTATTAAAAGTACGAGTTAAACTAACAAAATATATGAAAGGGAGGGTTAAAATGTTTTTAAAAAGAATCTTTTTATAGTCTTACTGATAATCATCAATTCAATTTTAAGAATATTTTAACCCTCCCTTTTCATCAAAATTTTGTTAGTTTAACTCGTACTTTCAATAAATTGTGTGTGTGTGTGTGTGTGTGTGTGTGTATGTGTGTGTGGGGCGTATATAGGAAATGGCGTACTTTTAATAAATTTGGTGTCTAAGTTGCCATGCGATAAGAATTACTTCCCTGTACCTGGGGATACGCCAGGATACACTGAATTAGCAGATCTTTCATGAACCTTTTTTAAGCAAAAACTGTTAACAGACTTCTTCATCATTTTCCTATTTTGTAATTTTATGGCTAATTTCGTCTTATTGAAATTCAAAGTGTTACTTAAAATTTTATTTATTCTGCAAAGGCTTCCTGATTTGAAAAAGTCTGAGAAACACTGGGCTAGTCAGTTGAAGCGCTGTTTCATACTAAATTTGGTCAGATTGTGGAATGTGTTGGAAAAGGGTACACGTGTTGCAAATGATGTCATCAAGGAGGTGCCAAGATAGAGGGAGGGAGGAGGCTGGAGGGGAGTGGAATATATAGGAAATGGAATGGGTGGGAGTGGTTTCTATGTCATTTTCTTTTTGGCTACTCCCCGTGTAAGGGGGAAGAAGCCTTTGGTATATGTACGTATGTATGTACCTCAAGTTGGCGGTGAATTAGAGCGTGGAAAGCTCAGAACTGATCTTGCTTTGTTATGACAGTGGGCACCTGTTGATAGATACTGATGAGACGATGAGACTAATCTGTCAATCGTTGCTACGATGTTACATTTTATCCCACAAATATTCATTCGTGGTATATGACATGACTGGTCAGATGATCACTCATATTTTATCTTTTTCTGTTACAATTCTTTTGTTGTTATCAATT
>NC_134779.1:66928800-66953800 GCF_046742065.1 Oratosquilla oratoria
GGAATAAACTTCCTGCAGAGGCAGTGCAATGTATTACAGTTAGAAGTTTTCAGATTCATTTGGAATTTTAGATAAACACCTAAGCAATATGCTGGAATCCCTGTTATCTATGCAATTTAATTTGATTTTTTCTTCATTTATCATTATTTATTTCTTTATTATTATTGATCTATTTCATTACAACTTATTATTTATCTGTTTGTTTATAATTTATCATTTATTAGTAAATTTTATCTATATTCACTCATTTATCTATTCTTTTATTTATTTATTCAATTATCCTTATTTTTCGCATACGGCCTAGTTATGGACCGAAATGTCTCTTGTCGGCATGCTCTTCCTTTGTAATTAGGAAATCAACAAGTTATTTTCACGTAACTTGAAAACTTTTTCAGAATCACCATAAGTTTTGATTTTCTTTAAAGCACTGCTCTGAAAAAAGAACATATATACCGGTAGTTTTACAAAATACATTGAACAATATTACCTGTATTTTTATCGATTTTTTCTCCATTCGTCCTCCAGTATCCCTGCAGTGTCCTCTCCTCACCTCTGTGTCCCTCTTCTTTCTTCCCTCAGGAGCCAAGGGCTGTCTTGCACTGTGTGTAACTTGGAGAAATGTTCTCCCCCGCCTACATTCTGCCTATGGGGAGCCGTAATTGACGCTTGCGACTGCTGCACTGTGTGTGGCCAGGTGAGTCAATGATAGGACTACTCTCGGTCCTCGCTGGCAAGGCAGGTTAGTAGAGCGTCGATACTTGCAGCGGAGGTTGAGGATACGGCAGCTCGAACCATGCCGCCAGTGTGTTGGACTATGGACATGGTTAATCAAATTCCACGCTACAAAGTATTCTGAGGGGCACCGTTCTAACCTCCTGATAAGGGAGAATTCGCGACGTTAAACCGAATCATCATCACTCGATTTGTTTTAGACAGAAGTAGGTCCCCAAAGCAAAACAGGATTTATTTTTTGCTGATGGCCCTTTCATATTCGTTATCAGAAGAACTTATACTTTCCTATTATGCCAAGAGTACATAACACCCTGCTGTTCAATGGGTATGGTCCTTATGTTAGAATACCTCTGTGGCTCCATTTATTTCCTGTGGCACTTCAGAAGATTTCCCCGAACCGACCACCACTAAAGTGAAAGAATGATACATTACACGGGATTTTACTTAATTAGCAAACTTATTTCAGCATTCAATCCGTTGCTCGCACAACGAGGTGGCTAGGCACGGATGCCTCAGTCAGGATTCGGGGATGTAGGTTCTCACTTTCAAAATCTTGCGTCAGCCCTGACAAAGGAATCCTACCATTAGAAATTAGGTTATTGCTTAGGTAATTAGCTAGACTTATGAATATTTGCAGATGATTCTATATATAAACCAGCAAGCCAGAGTTGGCCATGGGTACAAAACCACGGTCCTTATGACCGTGTGGTCTTCCTGCCGTCACTTGCTGACTCTTGAGGTATCGAACCTCCTAGCTCTGGTTCGTCGCCTCCAAGCGTTGGTGATTTGTTACTCTCGGTCTCCACATACATACATGTATACATACATACATACATATATACATACATACATACATGCATGCATGTATACATGTATACATACATGCATACATGCATACATGCATGCATACATGCATACATGCATGCATACACCCATACACACACACACGCACACACACACACACACACACACACACACACACACACACACACACACACACACACACACACACACCTAATACGGTGTCTATTTTGGTGGAGATTATAGGCAAAAATAAGGAACTTATCATTGGCGTCCTATATAGACCTCCTAACCTAAGTATTGAGCAGACTGATCCCCTGATTTATGAAATTCGTAGGGCGTCCCAGTACAAAAACGTTGTAATCATGGGAAATTTTAATTATAGAAACATTGACTGGAAAATTTTAGTGGGAGATCAGGAGGCGCAAATTTTCTTAGATTCAGTGCAGGATAATTTCTTAAAACAAATAATTACCGATCCTACTAAGGGAGAGAATACTCTAGACTTACGAGACCGACCTAGGAGGCTGTGTCGAGGTAAGATACACAGACAGTCCGGACGTCATCAGCGCGGTCAAGGGTCGGGTCACGTACCTTGGGCCAGTTTACGTACAAGCGCGAGGTCATCAGATCGGTCGGTGATTTGGATGAAATGTACAGTAACCTAACAGCTTTAATTCTAAATGCACAAAATGAATCTATTCCTCGCAAGTCAGTACGCAAGAATAATAATACTCCCATATGGATGACGGATATGCTGAAATATGATATCGGAATGAAAAGAGGACCTAACGTAAGAATAAAAAAACAAAAACAAAAAAAACGGGGAAACACACCTTAGATCCAAATATAATGATGTGACAAGACTGGTTAAAAAGAATACGCACACAACAAAACGTAACTATGAAATTAAGGTTGCTAGACAAGCGAGATCCAATCGTAAGGATTTTTTTTTTTTCGTCTCTACAGAACAAAAAATAAGGAAAGGATAGGCCCAACTAAAGATAGGTTAGATATGGCACCTGACTGCGACCCAATTTTCAGTGGGGATGAAGAAAGTAGACTATCAAATATCAGTATTAGTAAGGTAGCAGTAGTCAGATTAAAAGACTTATAGCTACAAAATCCCCGGGTCCAGACGAAAAATTTCCAAGTGATTAAAGATTGTAAATTTGAAATCTGCGACCGGTTAATAGAAATATTTGATAAGTCGGTAGACATTTGTTTTGTGCCTGTTGCTTGGGGGCAGGGAAATTATGTTCCTGTTTTTAAAAAGGGAGATAAATCATCTATATGCAACTACAAGCCAATTAGTCTGATATCAGTTATAGGTAAAATGCTTGAATCAATAATAGTTAAAAGATTCAGAGATCACATCGAGAGACAAAATTTGATTCGTGACTCACAGCATGGTTTCTCCAAGGGTAAGTCATGCGTGACTAATCTTCCATCTTTTTTACACTTCGATTGGAGATTGCCAATTGACGGGGTTTGGTAATTTGAAGAATGCTGAATGCAAATGAAGGTGTCCAAAGGACTTTTTGATTGAGTTGTAATCGACGATGTAGATAAATTCTACGTAATATTCAGATGAACCTTGGGCGTCAGTTTCTCTACCTGTCACTTATCTCTCCCTACAAGCCGCAACCAATCACTGGGCTCGATTACTCTTCCTGCCGGAGCTTAATACGTATTGAGTTCCAGGCAGTTATCATAGAAACAATTTAAAGTGCATGGCAGCAATAAGTCACGTAGATACCTTATACAAATATAGGTTATAGGTAACAAACTTATATTTCATATGACATGTCAATGAATGACATGACTAGTTATTAAATGTCTAAATATACATTTTATTCGCGCAAGGGCGTGACACAAGTCAAAGCATACGAGTACGTTCTATTCACTCTAGGGGGTAACAAGAGTATAAACATACATTTTATTCACGCAAAGGTGTGACACAGGCATATAGCAAGCACATGCCATGGACGACTTGCACACTTCCTCAATCTGCCGCTAGGCGATTTTATTCAGAATAAGTAAACGTCCCCTGTGCAGTTAATAGGGCAGACCCATCTCAGTGAACCCTTTCACTGCTGTACACGTATTTGTTCAGGATGTCGGCAAGCGGTTGTATTGTTCTCCTTCTGCACACCCTACAGGGCATCTTAGAAGATTGTGGAGGAGCACAGGGCCACGGGGTGTGTGGGAACTCATTATACTGTCTGGAGGCTGAGGACTTAAATCGTCCAGGAATATGTCTGAAGCATGGGATGCCTATCCCCGGCTTTTTTTTGGCCAAGAAACCCCAAAACTAACTAAAAGGTAAGTTGGCATCTTTAAGGTGATCATGTCGATCAATACCGAACTATTTTTTCGTGTTAGGAAGGAGATTTTTTTTTTTATAAATCATCATGTCTCGTAGAAAGGGTAGCAGTTGTAGTGTGTATGTGTGTGTGTGTGTGTGTGTGTGTGTGTGTGTGTGTGTGTGTGTGTGTGTGTGTGTGTGTGTGTGTGTGTGTGTGTGTGTGTGTGTGTGTGTGTGTGTGTGTGTGTGTGTGTGTGTGTGTGTGTGTGTGTGTGTGTGTGTGTAGACACATAAAATGAATATGATTTATTCCCTTTCTCCCAACCCCTTCACATGTTTGATCTCACATCGATCTCCATCACCGAAATGTTGTTACCAAAGCTGATGATTCACGTCAGCATGGGACTATCCACAGATAGGGTTGATGCAATCTCTCTATCTCACCACGGTTGCTTAATCTGACTATAGCCAGAATCCCAAATGCCAAATATATTAGCATAACTAAAGAGTTTTTAGAGCACTCACAGAGGCCAAGTGGATACAAAGATTCATCTTTTCTTTCCAGTTTGGTTACCTCTACTCTGATGGCTGCACGGTTACCCTCTCTCCCTTCCTGGGACATTTGTGTACTTGTCACACCTATATTGAACAGGACTTAGCCCACACTCCACTGATAAAGATTCGGCCCGTGGTATCACCCAAGTTAACAAACTATAGTTACATGTAATGTAACTTTAGGATGTCATTCATATGAATGATATTCTATAATTACTGTATATGTGTAAAGTGACTATAGGACTTCAATAATAAAATCTAGTAGACTAGCATGTGTGTAATGTAAATTTAAGACTAAATCCAGGGGATTTAGTGATCCTTTCTCCATCTATAATGTTACCATATGATGAGTCCACGGAAACCACATGACGCGGACTGAGAGTTTGAGGGTTCTAAAGACAAATATTGCTTTTGAAGATTTAATAGTAGGTGAACTGTTTGTCAAAAATTCTTCTCCTTTGATCAGAAGAGTTTAAGAGTATTTTAATCAGTGGAAATAAGCTCCTATCTGATTGAAGATAACTTAGAGCTCTTGTCACTATTTGAAAGACGAAGAATATTGCCTAATTAGCTTCTTTGTGCCTATTTCTACTTCGAGTTTACAGTAGCAGATAGGAAATCAAGATGTTATGTATTCCTTTTGACGCATGTCGACATATATATATATATATATATATATATATATATATATATATACATATATATATACATATATATATATATATATATATATATATATATATATATATATATATATATATATATATCCAGCGTAGACGGAGCGAGCTGAACTGGATTTTCATACGATACGAGGAGAGGAAAATTGTCTGTTCTTCTTGACAAGGTGTCGGCAAGGATGTTATCTTCTCTGCGTATGAGTCATACGAAAGTTAAATGATTGGAGAGCTAAGGCCCAGTGGAGGATGCGTTGATTGCTGAGTCGAGCTCTCTCGATGGATACCAAGGAGATTTGGTCGGTGTAAACTAAGGTCTCAGCCGCGAGAGTACTAAGATAGCACTCCACAATTGGGTCGGCATTGTCCATTGCCCACGACGTACTCAGGGCACGGTACTGTAGCATCCCCAAACGTGGATTTCGCCAAGTTGATGAGGAACTCGTTCGTTACTAGGCGATCAAGGAGGGTACCTAACTTGCCCAGGTGGTCGGACTAGGTATCTGCTAAAATAACAAGATCATGTAAGTAGGTATGGGTGTTTGGTAACACAGAGATGGTTACATCAATAGCCCTTTGAAAGGTAGCAGGGGCATTACATATCCGAAATGGGAGAACATTGTAGTTAAACAGGCCAAAAGGGGTGATAAAGGAGAATAATGTTTGGGCCTTTGGGGATAGGGGAATTTGGTGATAGCCTTTCAAGAGGTCTATTTTAGTTAGATAGGCGGCCTTTCGTACATTATCTACTAGTGTGTCGATGAGGGAAAGCGGATATCTATCCTTTACTGTAACGTCGTTGGGGCGATGGTAGTCCGTGCAGAGCCACCACTCGTCATTCTCCTTAGACACGAACAGACAGGGTGAAGCCTATGGGGATGAACTGGGGACGGTTAGTCCCATCTCTAGTAGATAGCTAACCTCTACTCGAAGAATCTGCAGTTTGTGAGGGGGTAACTTGTAGAGGATATACATTGAGTTTAAACACTATGTGCTCAGGAATGGTATAGAAACCAGGACGGCCCCTACATACCATGCAATATTTTGTCCACTCACTTGTCCATCATATAAGAGATCAAAGGAAGAATATCCTAATGACTCTTGAGTGGGTTCTCTAATGGCAAATAGCATAAGAGGTAATCCCTCATCCCAATCAGATTGTCTGCTGTTACAGAAGTTACTTAGCATTACTTGAAGAGTTTGGTGGAAACGCTCGAGGGCTCCTTGTGACTCAGGGTGATAAGCTGTTGAGTGAGTTTGTTTGATCTCTAATTGTTTTAGTACATTGGTAGAGTTCACTTGTGAAATTTGTCCCTCTGTCAGATTAGATTTCTTTGGTCAAACCTACTCGAATGAAAAAAATATTAGAGTATTAGCAATCGTTTTTGCATCCATCCTTTTGATAGGGAAATCTTCGAGAAATCTTGTAAATGGACAAAATATAGTCAGAATGCATTGATTCCCCCCCCCTTTTTTTTTTTTTTTTGTAATGGGCCCACTATGTCTATGATAATTTCATCAAAAGGGTTCTCTGACACAGGAATGAGAGATAAAAGGGTTGTAGGGATCTTTTGATTTTGTTTGCCGGCGAGCTGACAAATATGGCAAGCTTGAACATATTTTTTAATGTTCTTTTTTACATTGGGTCAAAAGAAATGTTCTAAATTTTTGCTATAGGTCTTACAAACTCCTACATGACCGCCTGAACCACCATGAGCACCAATGGTTTGGGATCTAATTGTCAGAATTTAAATGTAAAGGGAACTGTGTTCATCTCATGAGAATACTTTGTTGGTAATAGAATCCAGGGAATTTGTCTACTTCATCCTTAGAATCTTCTGCTAATCTATGGAACTGTTTTAGAGTTGGATTGTTGACCTTTGATGAGGTTAGCGTGTTAAACGTTTATTTACACAACACAGAAAACAAGTATAGCTTAGATAACACTTATTTAGAGGAAACTGAGTGCGAGCATTAGGTTTCAATGCTAGGACACAAATAAAAATGCAGAGGTTATTATCAAACTATATGCGGTACAGTTTTAGTCTCCGTCCTATAGAATGGACATTAGTTCACTAGGATCAGTACAGAGGAAAATGACCAAAATGATGCATTGGTTCAGAAATTTACCTTACGAGGACAGCCTCAAGCACCTTAACTGACACTATCTGGAAAGACACAGAGTGCGGGGTGATCTAATAGAGATGTTCAAGTGGATCAAATGATTTTACAAGGGTACGCAAACAAGGTCATCATATTTAGACAACAGAACAGGACTCGCAGTAATGAACTTAAATTGGACAAATTTAGATTTAAGAAGGAAATAGGCAAGAACTGGTTTACTAATAGAGTGGTCAACGAATGGAGTAGACTTAGTGACCCTATAGTGAGAGCTGAAACTATTGGTTATTAAAAAAAAGAATAAAAATAATCAGACTTCATAGGTGGGGGTGACAAATGGTAATGAACATGGAACTGCCTAGTGTAGGCCCTGTGGTCTCGTGCACTCTTCCTCATTCTTATGTGGGGAAACGAAAGAAAAAATATAATTTTCACTTTATTAGATTACACAAAGTACACATGTATATATGGAGATATTGTCCTTAGACAGACAGAAAAAAAGATAATACTGTAGATGATCAGTCATGAGATACACAATAGTCTACGCCAAATGGAAAAGGATTATATGTAAAAAAACAAAAACAACTAAAACCTTGTGTCTTCCCAACGTCACCGAAAACGGTAGACGGCTAACCGTTTACCACCGAGTTGGGGGTTCCCTGGTAGTGGCAACGTGTCAATGGAAAGAGACTTTGGTCTTCCCCCCCCGGACGCAGACGCCTTCACTGTTGAAGTCCGTGTCATCCCGAAGGCAGCGAAGCCCCCTGCCGCACCTGCCGCGATAGAACCAAGGGCCCCCGCACACCTCGCCTAAGCCCTGTAGGTAAAGGGGAGTAATAAAATCGTCTGCCGGCAGCCAGAGCATATGTAAAAATCTACCAAAATGAGCACCATGTCAGGACGGAGCCTTCATTGGCACGAATTTCACTTGTTCAAATTTGATCAAGTGCCCTTTACTCGATCAAGCTGTAACAATCGAAATGCCGTGCTGATAGAAGGTCCATCCTCATAGGGTGTTTATTTTGATAGAGCTGTCGGCAACTGCCAATTTCATACAAATATACAAGACATGAATAATGGTGACATGGAGTGCATTTATTAATTTAATTATTTGTTCATTTATCTTCGAATTCATTTACTTCTATATTCATATACTAATCTATTCTTTTGTTTTCATATTCCTTTGGTTAATGTCTAATTTAATATATATATTTTTATCTCAATTTATCTTATTATTATATGTTTTATCTGCTAATTGGCCTTTCTATTGAGGTTTCTTATTCATTAATGTGTATTTGTTACTTTATTTTCTTATTTTTGTAATCTATGATTTTACATATTTTTGTGTATTCTCATCTCGCGCCATTAAACTCCATGAAATGTTTTTAATTTCTTTATTTCAAGAGAGGACATACACGCATACACACACGCACATGTATATATATATATATATATATATATATATATATATATATATATATATTAATGTATATGTATGTATATGTATATGTATATGTATATGCATGTGTATATATATATGTATATGTATATGTATTTGTATATGTATATGTATATGTATATGTATATGTATATGTATATGTATATGTATATGTATATGTATATGTATATGTATATATATATGTATGTATTATATCACCCCCAACAAACTCCATGTGCTTCACTCTAGAGATTTTAACTAATGCTGGGTGATCACATTCAACTAAGGAAGAACTATGGAAGTGAATGGAACAAAAAAGGTCTCGTGAATAGACAAAGGATAAATTGATTATCAACTGACTTTAGCGCAGATAGTGCAGCAGTTGCAAACATCCTTTTGGGTCCCCCAGTTGCAGTTGACGGATTTCAGGGGATCGCATACTATGTCCGAACACTTAATGCACCTCAGACCTTGACTCCTGAAGAAAGAAGGGCATGAGACGCAGAAAAAAAAGCATATATATATATATATATATATCATATATATCATATATATATATATATATATATATATATATATATATATATATATATATATATATCATATATATTATAATAATAATAATAATAATAATAATAATAATAATAATAATAATAATAATAATAATAATAATAATAATAATAATAATAATAATAATAATAATAATAATAATAATAATAATAATAATAATAATAATAATAATAATAATAATAATAATAATAATAATAATAATAATAATAATAATAATAATAATAATAATAATAATAATAATAATAATGATAATAATAATAATAATAATAAAAATAATAATAATAATAATAATAATAATAAAAATAATAATAATAATAATAATAATAATGATAATGATAATGATAATGATAATGATAATGATAATGATAATGATAATGGTAATAATAATGATAATGATAAAGATAATGATAATGATGATAATAATGATAATAATAATGATAATGATGATGGTGATGATGATAGTAATGATAATAATGATAGTGATGATGATAATGATAATAATAATTATAATAATGATACTACTACTACTACTACTACTACTACTACTAGTATAATAATAATAATAATAATGATAATAAGAATAATAATAATAATAATAATAATAATAATAATAATAATAATAATAATAATAATAATAATAATAATAATAATAATAATAACAATAATAATAATAATGAAAATAATGATAATGATGATAATAATAATAATAATAACGATAATAATAATAATAATAATAATAATAACGATAATAATAATAATAATAATAATAATAATAATAATAATAATAATAATAATAATAATAATAATAATAATAATAATAATAATAATAATAATAATAATAATAATAATAATAATAATAATAATAATAATAATAATAATAATAATAATGATGATAATGATAATGATAATTATAATAATAATAATTATAATAATAATAATAATAATAATAATAATAATAATAATAATGATAATGATAATAATAATGATAATAATAATAATAATAATAATAATAATAATAATAATAATAATAATAATAATAATAATAATAATAATAATAATAATAATAATAATAATAATAATAATAATAATAATAATAATAATGATGATGATGATGATGATGATGATGATGATGATGATAGAATAATTTTGTTTTTATAAAAGTAATGACAGAATGACTCTGGAAAATTCCTATACACTTGATGGTGATTCTTTAATTGGTATATATTTTACACCAATTTGGTTAACATTAAATTCCAGTAAATTTCATGGTGACTAAAATAGTTTTCAAGTATGTTGCGTGTGCACACACACACGTATACACGTATACATACACAATCCAACGCACGCACATACACACACATTCATGCACGCACATTCACACACATTCATGAGCGCAAGGAATAGCTGACGATAGCTAGTCCAGGATATGATTCAAACCTATGGTGAATCACACATGCATACCCCCATAAACACACACACACATGCACACAAACAAGCACACACACGCACGCACACATACACATACGCACGCACACGCACATACATACAAACAGTCACACGCACACACATACACACACACACACACGAGCGCGCGCGCACGCGCATGCACACACACATGTGAAAAATGTTGGGATTAAGACTAAAAGAATAAAACAATAAAACAACAGAAAAGTAATGCAGATACATGTATGTGTGTGGGTATATATGTGTGAACATGTGTGCATATGGATTTGTGTTCATGGGTGCGTTTCTGTGTGGGCGTGGGTGTATAGATGACTTGCAACAGAGAACCGGTTAGGGCAGAGGCCTGTGGCATGACAGTGACCGCCCGACTCTAATATGCTTCGGCGGTGGATGTAGCGTTTGGCTGCATCTGCATTACTTCTCTGATTTTTTTTTCTTAACCTCAACACTTTTCACATGTGTGTGTGTGTGTGTGTGTGTGTGTGTGTGTGTGTGTGTGTGTGTGTGTGTGTGTGTGTGTGTGTGTGTGTGTGTGCGTGCGTTTGTGAGTGTGTGTATGTGTGTGTGTGTGTGTGTGTGTATGTGTGTGCGCGTGCGTGCGTGTTTGTGTGTGCGTGCGTGCATGTGTGTGTGTGTGTGTGTGTGTGTGTGTGTGTGTGTGTGTGTGTGTGTGTGTGTGTGTGTGTGTGTGTGTGTGTGTGTGTGTGTGTGTGTGCTTGTGTGTTGACCGTAGTAAACGGGATGAGATGAGACTGTTCCATCCCCGTACCTTTGGACGAAGGCGAGGACCCCTAGGAGCAGTAGCAGGAGGTGTGGACTTGTCTTAATGTCCATATCGGAAGAGCAGGGTTCCTTCTGGCCACGACGGATGCTCACAAGTAATGTGACGTTTCCCTGCGTCTGCGGTGACTTTAAAGCAGACCAGAAGTGACGTGGCGCTGGGATTTCCCCCGGCTTCACCTGGAGTATTTTCCTTCTCTCCAGGTATGTGGAGCAGGAAAAAAAAAACATTAGTGGCCATTAAAAAAAAAAAAAAAAAAAGAAGAAAAGAAAAATATAGGGGGTGTCATAAATGAGTGACGAAGTGGGCCAGCATCGGAGCCCATAGTGACTAAGTAGGAGACTCGTATGAGGTACTATTTATAACTATAATAATTATATGTTTTATATTTTAGGGCCGTCAGTGACATGTCATGATGGTGAATTAGTATGGCTCAGTGGTTTTAATTATTTTCAGGCCGCGCGCGCATACCAGTTAATCCAAGGAGTACAAGATAGGTTTCACTGTGCCACTGGTGGAACAACAGTATCACAGGAGACCCACAGTACTACAAAGGTTCAGCAGTGTCATAGAATATTCAAAGAGCCAATATAGATTTTAAGTGGCTAAGAGGCTTCAAGCTGTCACAAAGGATCCACAGGGTGCCGTCAGTCCTGCAGGGTAAAGGAGGCTTGTGTCACGGGAGATTCGTAAGGGATCAAAGAGTAACAGGGAGACTCACGAGGTAATAACCCTAACAATTCCATAAGTGGTCATCAATCACAGATTGCAAAGAATTACAAAGGCGGAGCATACCGACAGGAGACCTTTTAATCCATATCTAGGTCGGATGCGAAAAGAAAAATAATAATAAATGAATAAATAAAAACTATAATAATGTAAATAACAAATTAAATACACAAATAAATGCATAGATATTGTTAAAGAATAAATAAGGAGGTAAATAGTAAATAGTAATAAATTGACATATAACTAATGATAAATGAGAATCAAATAGACAAATGATAACAAAACAAAAACAAATACTATAAAATAAATTATAATTATTACAGCATCTTGCTAGGTTTTTATCTAAATAATTGTTAAAGCTACGAACTGAACTACGTTGCACTGCCTCTACAGGAAGTTTATTCCATTTATTAACTACACGGTTGGCGAAGTTGTTTCTACCCACTTCCAAATTGAATCTATTTCCGAACAGTTTGAGACCATTGTTTCTTGTCTGATTCTCATTCAATGTGAAAATTTTGTCACTTTTGATGTTGTCAATTCCCTTTAGAATTTTAAAGACCTGTATCAAGTCACCTCTGAGTCTACGCTTTTTTTTTTTTAGGGAAAACAGATTCATATGTTTTAGTCGATTTTCGTATGATTTATTTTTGATATTTGGAATCAGTTTTGTGGCTCGCCGTTGTACTTTTTCCAATCTGTTAGTGTCTTTAATGAGATTTGGTGACCATACGGAAACAGCATATTCCAAATGTGGACGAACTAACGATTTATATACCTTTTTAATGAAACATTGACTTTTGAAGTCAAGAGATCAATCCTAGAATCTTATATGCTTTCTCAGAGGCTGAAATATACTGCTTTGATGATTTGAGATCGTTACTGATAATTACGCTATCTCTTTCACTATTCACTTTTATTAACTAATTTCCAAATAACTTGTAATCGTACTTACTGTTATTTTTACCTATGTGCATTACCTTACATTTACTTGTGTTAAATTTCATTAGCCCCCTTTTCAGACCATTACTGTAATTTATATAAATCTTGTTGAATATCTAATTGATTTAAGTGATCATTTGCCATTCCCCATAGTTTTGTATCATTAGCAAATTTGGAGACAATAGAGTCCGTGGTCTATGTCATTTATATATACTATGAATAGAAGTGGCCCAAGAACGGAACCCTGAGGAACTCCACTTGTAGCATTTTTCCATCTAGTAGTTTTTTCCATTTTTCTCTTGGGACATATCCGGATATAATGGATTTCTTGAAAATAATTTCTAATGGAACAACAATCTCATTTTTCACTTACTTTAAGATTCTTGGATGCCAATCGTCAGGCCCTGGTGTTTTATCAACTTTGAGTTTATCTATACACCTTTAATTTTTTCTTTTGTTATATTTACCGTAGTGAGTAAGTTTACCCTAGACTTTTCACAGGTTTCAGTTTGGAGTTCACTTTAGGTGTTTCGTTTACGAATACCGAGCTAAAATAATTGTTTAGACTATTACACATTCTTTCATTTGAATATTCAAGTTGACCGTCAGCACATAATAGTGGACCAATGTGATTCCTAACAACCTTTTTATCTCTAATTTAACTATAGGTTTCTTTGGTCTTCTCATTTCGTATTGTCGTTTTCGTTTTTTTATTGTCTTTTTTAAATCTGTCTGTATTGATATATAACTTTCATCGTCATGGAAATAAAGCACAACATGCAAATTTATACCAAATGTAAACATTCCAAAGTGAAAACATATACACACATACATACATACATACATACATACATACATACATACATACATACATACATACATACATACATACGCCATATAAGGGAGGTAGAAAAAAGGCATAAATTCCACTCTCGCCCTACCATTCACCCACCTCCCTCTCTCTTATCTTGGCTCCTACTGGATGACGGATCATCCCTGCATCTTGCCTACTGCCCTGTGTCAGAGGCAGTGTCACAAGACACGGCACATTCACAGCAAGGTCGCTTCATTAAATCGGCGACCACCCCTCATGCAGAATCACATACTCCCTCAACATCACCCACCATCTACCTTTCGTGCATCACAGCATCATCCATACATAACCATTCACCCCAATCTTTGCCATCTCCCGTCCTTTCCCAACGCCCCTTTTACCCCATCCATCCATCTCGTATTTGAGCTCCACCTCGTGTTCACTTCTTCCACGTCTGCCCTCCACACCTCTTTTACTAATGTTTCTTCTCTCATTCTTTCCGTGTGTCCAAACCATCCTAATACTCTTTCATCAACTATATCTCCCAACTCCCTTTCCACTCCTCGTTTCTCATTCTATCAAGCTTAGTTACCCCAATCAGTCACGGCATTTACCCCTCAGCTATAATGTGTTATTTTCATTGATATAGTGCAAAAACTAGTTTCTATACCGACAAGCTTTATTAATAGAGTCTCTTAGCTTTAGTAACGCCACCACGTCTTCTCTACATCTCCCATGTTGGTGGGGTACGGGCCTGCTCTAAGCCACTATGCCTGGGCATTGGTGACATGATAATGTCACTTACTTTTGTTAATGTTGTTACAGGGAAGGAGATCAATGTAAAGAGAAAAACAAAACAAAATCTTGCTTTTATTTACCTTATTTCACAAGAAAACACATATTGGACATTCTCAAATGTAAAAGAGAAAATGATTAAACGCTCAACAGTGCAGCAAATACCTTTTCTACGAGGTGAATAGGCACGATTGCCGTTGAAAAAAATAAACAGTGGTTCCTTCCCGAACCAAAAACAGAAGGATTAGACATGTAACTGTTTGCCGATTAGTGACGATTCCTCCTAGGAGGACCACGGCCAGGAAAGACTATGGGCTTCCCTCCTCCTCTTATACAAATACCGTCGCTGTTGAAGTCCGACTCATCCCGAAGACAGAAGAGCCCCCTGCCGCAGTTCCCATGGATGAACCAAGGACCTCCACACACCTCATACTGGGCCTGTAGGGGCGGGTTGGAAGGAAGTAATACAATTGCCTAACGACAGTGAGTAAAAGTATACAAGACAAAAATTATGATATCAGGCACCTGTCACCCATAACCAGCACTTAATGGGGCGGTCACAGGACTGGTAAGGGAGAAATTAGAGGGAGTAGCAGAACGGAGGGATAGTGTACAAGTTAAAAGTGATCAGCGTTCGTCCTGGAGTGGAGATTAATCTCAATCTTAAAAGAATGTTGAGTGACTCTGGTCGGGAAGGATAACACTAAAGCCCCTATGACAGGGAATACATTAAACTGTGACCAGAGCAGTGGGTGGGGATAGGGGTTATTTTTCACCCACAAGGAGCTATGACGGTAGAGACAATAATGGGCTCTTGGACAGAAGTGAGGTGGGTGAAGGATGGATTAAAGATGCCGATCTATTATGCACCCTCCCCCAACACACACACATACATGACGATGAAAGGGTTCGTTCCTGCATGGAGAGTTTCCTTTGGATGAAGACAGTCGTTCGGTGTCAAATCGAAAAAAAAAAAAACGGAGCCGATGATTTTTAATGTAAAATATATATATATTTCAAGGCTGGAATATGGCTCCATATAAAAAAAAAAACACGAAAGGCCATTTATATGTTGCATACTCAAGAGGATAGTTTAGAAAATCTCGACAATGATGTGAACGCTGACTCAATAATTCTAAATGCTACGAGGATTCACTCCAACTCCGAACCTTTGAGTCAACTGTTGTTTGTTGATGAAACTATGCTTGTAGCCGGGTAAGAGCAAAATCTAAAACAGTCAGAGACTGAAATCAGGATGACATGTGATAGGAGAAAGTTGATGCTAAATGTGAAAAAAAAATCGGAGGGAATAGGTCAAACAACAAATACTCAAAAGTGGGAAAAAGGATAACTTGACAGTTAACTCACTTTGGCGCAGACCGTGCAGCATCCGCAAACGTCATTTTCGGTCCCCGCTGGACAGGTGAAGGGGTTCAGGGGCGGGCAGTCCGACTCATTACACCGAGGGCATGACAACCCTTGGATCCTGAGAGAGGGATAAAGAAGGACATGGAGATGAGGGACGGGCATTGTCATTGCGAAATCACCATGTCTTCAGAAGAAAACAGAGCCCAGTGAAAGGTTAGAGCAATAAAAAGCTTCAGCCTATCATCGACTTTTGTTCCCTCACCCACACATTAATCCCTTTCATCACCTTAGTAAACGGGATGTGACGAGGTTTCCCACTTGCCGTACCTTTGGACGAAGGCGATGATACCCAGGAGCAGGAGCAGGAGGTGAGGACCCGTCTGAAGACCCATGTTGACTGCAACGACGTTCTATATGCTACTGCGGGTGTTCAGAGAGGAACTGACGCTCCCTGGCGGCTGAGGCGACTTTTAAGTGGACCAGAAGCGCGGTGCGGGTATTCCCCAGATTCCTCTGGAGCTTTTTTCCTTCTCTGAAGTCTTATTTATTTATTTTTATTTTTTTGCAGGTTGCCACATGCACGATCTATCTCAGATTGCCCATGGAATCCTCAGATTCCTCGGGAGCTTTTTTCCTTCTCTGAAGCCTTATTTATTTATGTATTTATTTATTTTTATTTTTTTTGCAGGTTGCCACATGCACGATCTATCTCAGATTGCCCATGGAATCCTCAGATTCCTCGGGAGCTTTTTTCCTTCTCTGAAGCCTTATTTATTTATTTATTTATTTATTTTCTATTATTATTTTTTTTGCAGGTTGCCACATGCACGATCTATCTCAGATTGCCCATGGTAAATCGTTCAAGAACTCAGGTATGTGGAACAGTAAAAAATGTGAGCGGTGACGGGAAAGGAAATAATAATAATAATAATGATAAATGAATAAATGGATAACATTAAATAAAGTCGGTGTCATCAATGAGTGACGAAGTGGGCCAGCATCGGAGCCTGTTACCAGGCATAACTGCATAACATTTATGTGGTTTATATTTTTTAGGGCCCTCAGTGACATGTCATAATGGTGCCTTAGTAAGGAACGGTTCTACACACACACACACACGCACGTATGCACACACCTACTAAACCAATTTATTTAGCACTTTGAGCAATATGAAAGGGTGAATCTATACTCAGCTGTAATTTCATCGCAGCCAAAATTGTAAAGAAATCAGAGTTAGTGTGTAGCTTTATAATCATGTTACCTTTATTCTTTGTAAAGCATAATCGAGTGTTTGTGACTTACATCTAGTTTAAAGAAAATAAAAGAAAGGCACTTACTTGGATCATATGCCTCTCTTCCGCCTCCCTATCTTTCCCTCCCATTTCTTACAAACCATTATTCCTTCGACTGAATAAAATCGCCTGGTGGCAGCCAGAGCAAACGTACAAGTTTGAAGGATTGAAAGAAAACATTCTGGTCGAGCGTCTTACAATTTGTTTTTGTATATAAAAATCATATCCTTCCCAGACTCCATTCCATCACTTAGATTAAATGAAAATATGGTAACGACACTGGCCAACAAAGAATTTTGACACAAGAGAAAATGACACTTGTTTTTTATGCATTTTTGCATTCTGAATAGAATTCTAATGTGAAAAAATGTACCACCCATATTTTTGTGTTCCAGTATACTCCTATCTTTTGTTTATAGAATGATCGCCATCGTGTTTTCGAATACTTTCTGTCATTTCTATTTTCGGAAATGATGTCCAGTATGTTATGGAGGAACATGGTCACACATATATCACAAATGAGTGGCGCTTGTTTATTGACTCTTCCAAAGGAAGATTGAAATCAGTCTTATTCCATAATGGAAGCAAGTTTCCTTCTGTTCATCTGGCTCATGCAGCTAACATGAAGAAAACACATGAGAATATGAAGTTTCTGTTGCAAAAGTTAAGTATGAGGAATTGAAATGGAACATCTGCGGTGACCTAAAGGTTGTTACACTTTTACATGGAATGCACATGTACTACACGATACCACGATATAAGATCACAAAACAAGAGCTCACGCGACAAAAGCTTACACCCTTGAAGAAAAAAGAAAACGACAGAAACTCACAGGTTAAGCTCACGGTGTTGTTTCATTTAGACATTTCCAAGTTGGGTGCTCTCCTTTTTCAGCGTTACCAAATGGACGTTTCCCATTTGACCCTTTTCAAAAATTGGCTATAAAACAAATATTATCATTATAAGGGCTTATTAACATTACAGTTTTGTATATGTACCAATGTTGCCATGATGAGATTAAGGGTGAATATGACCTAAAATGCCTCAGTTTCATATACATATATATATACATATATATATATATACATATACAAATACATATATATATGTACATATATATATATAAATACATACATACATACATATATATATATATATATATATATATATATATATAGATAGATAGATATATAAGTATTGAGGAATGGACGACAAAGTGAGTGGTAGGGTGGTGAGATAAACACCGAGAATCGTTTAAGTTTTTATTAATTGACGTTTCGCTCTTAACAGAGCTTCTTCAGTGTACAAACATGAAAAGGGAAATAAAAAAAAATTATACCTTACATCATTCCGCGTTCCTTCCTTAACCCACCCCCACCCTCCCTCTCGTACCCTCCAACGCCCGTAGGACTATCCAGCCGGACATTTTGGACGGTTTGATAAAACCATCCCGATGGTTACAGCAGGGCTGGGATGTTATGAAAGCTGCTTCGACTATTTTTCGTTTTTTTTTTTCTTGTCTAGCTCTTGTTTTAACATTTCCACTCCGTCCCAGTTAGGTAAATGTCCATATTTCTCCGCATGAACAACCAAGGCGTTTGATGTTCTGTGGGCCCTCAGGTCACTCTTGTGCTCATATGTCCGCTTGTGTCGGCCTCTTCCTGTCTTCCCAAAGTAGTTTAAGTCACAGCCACCACATGGGATTCTGTAAACCATGCTGTTGTTATTAAATTCTTTTCTACCCTTACCTCTCACTACTTCACCTATCTTCGTACTGGATGTACTGGTGATCTTCAGCCGTGCTCTGCGGAGTAAATGTCCTAACTCTTCTGTGTGCTAGGAGTTGGGAACCACAATAAAGCCACCTTCCTTAGTCTCCTTTATCTCACCCTTTCTATTTTTCATTATTTTAAGCGCTATTTTCTTCAAACTATGGAGTAACCCTTCTGGATATTTAAGTCCTGAGAACACTTTAAAAATATATTTGACCTCCCTGTCAATATGTTCTTCACTGCATACCCAGAACGCTCTGAGAAAAAATCCAATTACTACTCCTCTTTTATCCTTTCACTATGTGAAAATGTGATCAATCATTGACTTTCTACTCATGAATCCACACTGATAATCTCCTATTACACTCTCTGTGTATAACTTCAATCTGCTATATAGTACTTTAGCAAGGATCTTATAACCAGTCTGTAACAGTGTAATGCCCCTGTAATTTATACATTCGTTTTTTTATTTCCTTTTTTATGTAAGGAGTACTTGTATTATCACTCCTTCATTCCATGATGATGGTATTCTTTTCTTTCTCCATATGTAAGAGGCCGGTAGTTGTACGAATGGAAATGAGCCTGCCTGCTCGCCTGCTGTTTTGATAACATTGAGGTGACGCTGTGTCTATGTAAACACACCGAAGGTGGTGACTGTTTTATAATCGATGATGTAATCAAAACTCTATAAGCGCAGGTTAGCTTCGTTTGACAAATGCTGAGGTAAACAATATTGCTAGTGGCATTGTAATGGCTTTCCGAATTGGTGCAAGGTGGAGAAGGAGAAAAAAACTATTGGTGCATGAATTCAAAGTCACGCCCATAAGGAGTGACATTTATTTGAAAAGTCACCGGAGATTGGATTAGAAAAATTAGTGACGTCAGACGAAGGTAGCTTAGCGTAGGATACGGGATCTCGTCAGACGAGCCAGAGAGACGATCTAGAGAGACGAGCCAAAGAGACGATCTAGAGAGACGATCTAGGGAGACGATCGAGAGAGACGATGTAGAGACGAGAGAAAGAGATCCTGAGTGTAACCAGAAGGTGAAATTACAGTGAAAGAAGAAAGAAAATTCACCACCCTTTTATTAACCCAAAGGACGAGAGAACTAGGCACGGGGCCTAGAAAATAGTGAGACTACAGGAAATACAAGGCATTGGGCCTACTGCTTAAGAGGAACTTGAATATTTAGTGAAATTCAGGTAACGAAGGCAAGGGGCCTTGAGACGAGTGGTATTACAAGTCAATTATACGTGTAATAGTCGACGGCCGACAGCGGTGGTGACAGTGGTGACAAGGGGTGGTGAAACCATATGAGCTGTATTAATTCAGTTAATTTTCTTTCTAAAACTTCTCCACCTAATTCTAAGAGTTCTACTGGGATATTATCTTTACCTGGAGCTTTATTACCATTTAAACCTCTGAAACATTTTCTTATTTCTTCCAGCGATGGTTCCCACTGGTATTCCTCTGGTCCTTGTAAATCTTATATATATATATATATATATATATATATATATATATATATATACGTATATACATATATATATATACACACATATATATATGTGTCTGTGTGTATACATATATATGTGTATATATATATATATATATATATATATATATACATATATATATATATATATACATATATATATATATATGAATAGGTGCAAGAGCGTGCGCAGGAGGCAAAATTAAAGATATTATAAATATATGGTTAATAGTATATGGTTATATCAATATACTCACTTTGAATTGTCCGCATGAGCATAGACGTACACTGTCTACATGAGTTACGTTTTGACTTTCATCAATCATACACAGATATACCATAACTTAAAATTTCAACTAAATCATAAGTCCATTTGATATGATGTGGGCCACTGCATCAGGTTGGATTGAATATTTCCAATCTCTAATTGTGCATTTGTACCGTATGATAAAGGAAAAAAGAAAAACGACAGAAACTCACAGGTTAAGCTCACGGTGTTGTTTCATTTAGACATTTCCAAGTTGGATGCTCTCCTATTTCAGCATTACCAAATAGACGCTTCTCATTTGACCCTTTTCAAAAATTGGCTATAAAACAAATATTATCATTATAAGGGCTTATTAACATTACGGTTTTGTATATGTACTAATGTTGCCATGATGAGATTAAGAGTGAATATGACCTAAAATGTCTCAGTTTCATATATTATATATATATATATATATATATATATATATATATATATATATATATATATATATATATATATATATATATATTGAGGAATGGACGACAAAATGAGTGGCAGGGTGGTGAGATAAACACCGAGAATCGTTTAAGTTTTCATTAATTGACGTTTCGCTCTTAACAGAGCTTCTTCAGAGTGTACAAACATGGTCAGGAAATCAACAATTTTATACCTTACATTATTCCGCGTTCCTTCCTTAATCCACCCCATCCCTCCCTCTCGTACCCTTCAACTCCTGTAGGATTATCCAGCCGGACATTTTGGACAGTTTAATAAAACCATCCCAATGGTTACAGCTGGGCTGGGATGCTATGAAAGCTGCTTCGACTATTTTTCGTTTTCGGGGACTCTACGCATGTAACTGTTGGATTAAACAAGTAGAAATTAGTAATCCTGGACTTTATTCGAGTTCTAGTGTAGAGAAATAGTTCAATCGCTTTATTTGAAGAAGTACTTATGTACTAGTTAGTGTTATTCACGTATCCAACTCAGGTAATCTATACAGTCAGGTACCATATCTAACTTCTCTTTTGTATCATCATATCCTATTAGATCGATCTGTGAGGCATCGGTCTGTCACTCCTCCAGCTCAACGACGCGCCTTGCTGTTCCTAGTTTGGAGGTCGCTGGTTATTTACTCTAGAATATTTCATATAATTCGTTCTACTCCACGTGTGGGTGGGATCGTTAGATCCCACGAGTTTAGTTATGACGCTGCATTTCGCCGCTGTATAGTTACGTAATACTGAATGACCTTTGTGATGTTACAATGGAGTGATAACAATAAAGATTGTCGGATGAAGAGCTTCCGGCTCATAACAAAAATAAAATAATCAAATCGAACAAAGAAATGATGATGATATGGCTTATCGTCACAAACTCCCCCTATCGGAAGGCTAGGACGATGCCCCTCACAGAGGGCTTTGTAGCGTGGAACTTAATGAACCATGCCCTTGGTTCAACTTCGCCGGTGTCAGAATTCGAACCGCCATCCCCTCGACCTTTGCCGGAAGTAGCGACGCCCTAGCCCGCTCAGACAGACATCTCAACACGTTGCTTTGATGTTTTCATGGAGCAATTGTACGTCGCATTGCCTCTGCGGGGGTGGGTGGGGGGGTGATTTTATACATTAACTAGGCAGTTGGTGATGTTGTTCCTACTTACCTCAAGGTTAAATATACGTCTTGACAGTCTAAAACCATTATTTCACGTCTGGTTAGCATTCATTATGGAAATGACTAGATTTAATTTTATAAGGTTTTTGCTTCAATCTGAACCAACATATCGTCAGCCTCATAAAGAAAGTGCCTAAGTCATTTGTCCAACTTTTCAGGTAATCGAATTTTTTTTCTTCTATTCTATTAATGTACGTAATGCTCTTCCTAACGTAATTTTAACCTACTCAGACACTAAATAAAACATTGGGAATTGTACCACAAGGAGCAATAAAAATTTGGTTTAGAAAAAAAAAAAAAAATCCAGAAATTTACGAAAAATGACTTGGGCAATTTTTTTTTTTATGAGAGTGACTATATTGCAAATATGGACGGACTAATGAGTGATGCAGTTGATTGATGAGAGCAGAAATTTTGTAGTTAGAAGATCGAGCTTCCTCTCCTAGAATCTCATATTCTCTGACGGAGAGACAAAATCCTTTTTACTCTCCGCTTTGATTTTTTTTCCAGATAAGTTGTAACTCTATTTAATATAATTTTCATCTGAACCACACTTCCGACCATTACTCTATTTGATCTAGAATAGATTTTTTTTATTTCCAGCTGATCTGAGAGATCGTTATTCCGCATAGTTTAGAGTTAGATTTGGGCCCATGGTCTTTCTCATTGATGCATACACTGAAAAGAAGTGACCCAAGAATGGAACCCTGAGGATTTTCACTCTACTCTTCTTTTCCAGTTAGTGGTTTCACCTTTGAAAACAAGTCGCTGTCTACGACAGTTGAACGAGCTTCTGATCCAACCTAGCAAATTTAGTAATATTCTGATTACAGATGAGTCAAGCCACCGTTATGAGGTACAAAGAATGTGTCATGTGTGGTTAGTCCGGTCCTGCATACTGAACTCGATGGCATCTTGGGAAGGAGGTGAAAACTGCCTGGGTTAACTACTTCGTTGTGGATACGTAATTTGTCTTACAGTTTTCCTTATATGGCGCCAAACGATTTCATTCAGTTTTGGTAACGTCGTTGCAGAGAAGACCAATGATTCTCCTGATTCAAGAAATTCGCAGGTCGTCTCAGTACAAGCACATTGTGATCATGGAAGATTTGAACTATAGAAATATTGACTGGGAAAGTTTAATGGATCATGATTTTTTTTTTTTTTTTTTTTTTTTTTTTTAGATGTGATACAAGATAATTTTCTAAAACAAATGATGACCGATCCTACAAGGGGAGAGCATACTCTGGACTCACTATAAAAAAAACAACAAAAAAATGAGTCTAACGAGAAACATAAAAGTATGAGATACTCTAGGCTCTAGCGATCAAGAAATAAGGTTTATATTATATGGTAAAATTAAATCAGTTGCTAATTTCAGGAGAGCCATTGTTGATGAAATGAGAAAGCGTTTAGGGCAATTGGTCACTTACGAGACCAACACAGAGGACTATGACAGGGTAAGGTAAACGGTTAGTCCGGACGTCATTGGCGCAGTCAGGTGTCGGGTCCCGGAGGGTGAGATGCGTTTCTTTGGGTCAGGTCTCTCACAAGCGTGAGGTAAATTGCACGGTCAACAATCTGCATGCAATGTACAGTAACCTAATAGTTTCGATTTTGCAAAATAAACTATTCCCCTCAAAACAGTAAGGTCCAGTACTAATACTCCCAAATGGATGACGGATAGGCCGAAAATCGAAATCGGAATAAAAAGAGGGCTTTAGAATTAAAAACGAGGAAATACACCTAAGGTCTAAATATAAGACTGGTTAAAAAGAACATGCGCACAGCGAAAAGCAACCATGAAATTAAAGTTGCCAGACAAGCGAGATCCAACCCAAAGGACTTCTTCAATATTTACAGAACAAAAAATAAGGAAAAAATATGCCCAATTAAAAACGACGATGATGTCATGATAGATTCGGAGGAAAGAATAAGGGATGCGACTAACTAATCTTTTCTCATTGTGTTTACAAAGGAGAGGTTAGATATGGCAGGAGAACTACCCGAAGTCACGAACCTGGCAGGAGGCAGTGCCGAGGTTAAGACTCGGCACGAGGAGTAGTTAAGATCAAGGCCCTAGTTGTATATAATCTCCGTAGCTCAACAAAGTCAACCAGAAACTTTACCTCACCCTCAAACCACCACTACATGTAGCAAAACACATTTGTTTTGTTACACTGGTGGGCAGTGGTGTTCCCACGCCAAATCCAAAGAGAGGCCCGATTAAAATTGCCGTCCTCAGCCGCTCAAGCCACGCCTACCACGTAGCAAAAACACATTTGTTTTGTTGCTTAGATCTCAAAGTGTGTAAATTTGAAATCTGAGATCAGTTAACGGAAATATTTAATCAATCAATTGACACTGGTTTTGTGCCTATTGCTTGGGGGCAGGCAAACGTTGTTTTTGTTTTCAAAAAGGGAG
>NC_134779.1:66961300-66963800 GCF_046742065.1 Oratosquilla oratoria
GAATCAGTTTTGTGGATCGCCGTTGTACTTTTTCCAGTCTATCAATGTCATTAATGAGATTCGGTGACCATACGGAAACAGCATATTCCAAATGTGGACGAACTAACGATTTATATAGCTTGTTAATGAGTGATGGACTTTTGAAGTCAAAAGTCCTAGAATCTTATTTGCTTTCTCAGCTGAAATACACTGCTTGGATGATTTGAGATCGTTACTGATAATTACGCTGATATCTTTTTCACTATTCACTTTTGTTAACTAATTTCTAAATAACTTGTAATCGTACTTACTGTTATTTTTACCTATGTGTATTACCTTACATTTACTTGTGTTAAATTTCATTAGCCATTTCAGACCATTACTGTAATCTATCTAAATCTTCTCGAATATCTAATTGGTTTAAGTGATCATTTGCCATTCCGCACCGTTTTGTATCAT
Organism: Oratosquilla oratoria; assembly: GCF_046742065.1. Taxonomy (NCBI): domain Eukaryota; kingdom Metazoa; phylum Arthropoda; class Malacostraca; order Stomatopoda; family Squillidae; genus Oratosquilla; species Oratosquilla oratoria. Next base: position 66,961,739 of record NC_134779.1, read on the forward strand.
CAGCAAATTTGGAAACAGTAGATTTTAGTCCATGGTTTATGTCATTTATATATACTACAGTATGAATAGAAGTGGCCTAAGAACGGAACCCTGAGGAACTCCACTTGTAACATTTTTCCATCTAGAAGTTTTCGATCATTCAAACAATTACTAGTCCAACATAATAGGCTACCACTTATTCCGCGTGAAGCTAATTTAGTAAGTAGTCTTTCGTGTGGGACGGTATGAAAAGCTTTTGCAAAGTCTAGATATATTAAATCCATATTGTTTCTTTTGTCATAATTCGAGATAACTGTGTTGTAGAATTCGAGTAAGGTAGTCACGCAAGAACGTTTCCGTCTGAAACCATTCTAGCTATCATTTATCAAACGATTACTTTCTAAATGATGTTCGATAGCATCTCTGATGATAGTTTCCATTATTTTTCCTACGATTGAAGTCAAACTTATAGGCCTATAGTTATTTGGTTTCTTTTTGTCACCTTTTTTAATATGGGAGTAACGTTAGCTAGCTTCCTTTCTCTTGGGACATCTCCAGATATGATGGATTTCTTGAAAATAATTTCTAATGGAACAACAATCTCATTTTTCATTTGCATTAAGATTCTTGGATGCCAACCGTCAGGCCCTGGTGTTTTATTAACTTTGAGTTTATCTATACACCTTTAAATTTTTCTTTTGTTATATTTACCGTAGTGAGTAAGTTACCATAGACTATTCACAGGTTTCAGTTTGGAGTTCACTTTAGGTGTTTCGTTTACGAATACCGAGCTAAAATAATTGTTTAAAATATTACACATTCTTTCATTTGAATATTCAAGTTGACCGTCAGCACATAATAGTGGACCAATGTGATTCCTAACAACCTTTTTATCTCTAATGTAACTATAGGTTTCTTTTGGGATTCTCTTTGGATTTATCAGCGATAATCATTCCGTATTGTCGTTTTCGTTTTTTATTGTCTTTTTAAATCTCTCTGTATTGATACATAACTTTCATAGTCATGGAAATAATAAAGCACAACATCTTATCTTGGCTCCTCCTAGATGACGGGTCATCCCTACATCTCGCCCACTGCCCTGGGTCAGAGGCAGTGTCGCAAGACACAGCACATCCACAGCAAGGCCGCTTCATTAAATCGGCGACCATCCCTCATACAGAATCACATACTACCTCAACATCACCCACCATCTACCTTTCATGCGTCACAGCATCATCCATACACAACCATTCACCCCTATCTTCTGCCTTCTCCAGTCCTTTCCCAACGCCCCTTTTACCCCATCCATCCATCTCGTACTTGATCTCCCCCTCACGTTCACTTCTTCCACGTCTGCCCTCCACACATCTTTTACTAATGTTTCTTCACTCATTCTTTCCGTGTGTCCAAACCATCCCAATACTCTTTCATCAACCATATCTCCCAACTCCCTTTCCACTCCCGTTCTCCTCCTCAACTCCTCGTTTCTCATTCTATCCAGCTTAGTTACCCCAATCAGTCACGGCATTTACCCCTCAGCTATAATGTGTTATTTTCATTGATATAGTGCAAAAACTAGTTTCTATACCGACAAGTTTTATTAATAGCCTCTTAGCTTTAGTAACGCCACCACGTCTTCTCTACATCTCCCATGTTGGTGGGGTACGGTCCTGCTGTAAGCCACTATGCCTGGGCATTGGTGACATGAAAATGTCACTTAGTTTTGTTAATGCTGTTACAGGGAAGGAGATCAATGTAAAGAGAATTTTTTTTTGCTTTTATTTACCTTATTTAAAAAAAAAAAACATATTGGGCATTCTCAAATGTAAAAAAGAAAATAATTAGACGCTCAACAGTGCAGCCAATACCTTCTCTACGAGGTGAATAGGCACGGTAGCCGTTTAAAAAAATAAACAGTGGTTCCCTCCCGAGCCCCCCCCCCCAAAAAGAAGGATTAGACAATTAACTGTTTGCCGATTAGTGACGATTCCTCCTAGGAGGACCACGGCCAGGAAAGCCTATGGGCTTCCTTCTTCCTCTTATACAAATACCGTCGCTGTTGAAGTCCGACTCATCCCGAAGA
>NC_134779.1:66968800-66983800 GCF_046742065.1 Oratosquilla oratoria
TGTGTGTATTTACCTAGTTGTATTTACCTAGTTGTATTCTACGGGTAGGGGAGCTATGCTCGTGGTGTCCCGTTTTCATATCTCGTTTAATCTAAACTATTTTTAAATTCATGTATTGTTTTTGCACACACCACTTTCTCATCTAACTTGTTCCAACTGTCTATTGCTCTGTGAGGAAAGCTGTTCTTTTTCAGGTCTCTTCTAGTCCTCTTGTATTTCTGTCATCCCATTTTATCAGATTCTCTCTATCAGTAATTTCTATGCCTTTCATGATTCTGTAAATAACTATCAAATCTCCTCTCTCTCTTCTTTGCTCTAGTGTCTGTAGTTCAAGATTTGCTAGTCTCTCTTCATATGATAGTTTTGAGAGTGTAGGTGCCAATTTTGTAATTGCTCTTTGTATTCTTTCAAGTTTTTTTTTATACATTTTTTTTTGTACTTGGTGACCATATCGTTGCTGCATATTCCAATCTTGGTCTTATCATGGTGATTAGAATTTTCTTCACCATTTCTTCATCCAGGTATGTAAATGCAACTTTGATTGTTCTTATTAAATTATAGGTTTCTCCAAAAATCTTATTTATATGTTTCTCAGGTGACATATTATTCATAACAATGACTCCCAGGTCTTTTTCATTTTCTACTATTTTTATTCCTTCTTCTCCCAATTTATATGATCCTGTTATTCTGTTTTTACTTTTTCCAAATTCCATTATACTACACTTCTTTGTATTGAACTCCATCTCCCACTTCCTACTCCATTCCTGTACTTTATTTAGATCTCTCTGTGGTGATTCACAATCTTCTTCCGTGTTCACTTTTTTCAATAGTTTTGCATCATCTGCAAAGAAGCTCATATAGCTTTCAATTCCTTCATCCATATCATTAATATATATAGCAAACATTATTGGGGCCAGAACTGTTCCTTGTGGAACACCGCTTATTACGTCATCTCATTTTGAGTGTTGGTCTCATATCACTACTCTCATTTTTCTTTCTTGCAAAATGTCTTCCATCCATTTAAGCAGTTTGCCCTGTATTCCTCCTTCAGTTTCTAATTTCTTAAGCAACTTCTTATGTGGTACTTTGTCAAAATCTTTTTTTAGGTCTAGAAATGCACAATCAGCCCATCCATCTCTTTCTTGTATTATATCTATTAGCCTTGAATAGAAACATATCAAATTGGTGACGAATGACCGTCCTTGTCTGAATCCATATTGTCTTGGATTTAGCACGTTGTTTTTTTTCTAAATATTTTACCTATCTATTTTTGACAATTCTTTCACAATTTTTTGCTATTGGACATGTCAGAGAGACTGGCCTATAGTTGTTAGAGTCTTCTTTATTTCTCCCTTTATATATAGGTACTATATTTGCTTTTTTCCAATCTTCTGGAACTTTACCTTCTTTCAAGGAACTGTTTATTATGCTATGCATTATGTCTGCCAGTTCATTCCTGCATTCTTTCAGAATCCAGTTTGCTATTTCATCTGGTCCATGCGATTTTCTGACATCAAGATTACTCAAGTGGTTCAATATTTCATTCTTTGTTACTTCTATTCCTTTCATAGGGGGGACTTTCTCTTTCCATTCAATCTCTTCAGGTTGTCTGTTCTCCCTTGTAAACACTGATTTAAAATGTTTGTTCATAATTTCCGCCATTTCAATTTCCTCTGTGTATTCAACTCCTCCTTGTCTTAATTTCTCCAAATCTTGTTTGTTTTTCAGTTTGTTGTTTACAAATCTGTAGAATAGTTTTGGTTGATCTTTACATTTTTCTATGACATCTTTTTCATATTTTCTCTTTTCCTCTTTGCACGCTTGTACATATTCATTTCTATAACAAGAATATATTTTCCATTTTTCTGGTCTTCTGTTTTATTTCCATTTGGCCCAGGCTTTGTCTCGTTTGTCTTTTATCTCCCTACAACTTTTATTGTACCAGCACTTTACATATTCTTTTTCTTGTTTTTGTCTTGGGACATACTTTTCTACTCCTTTTTTTTATAGATTTTTGTCAAAATATTCCATTTCTCTTCTACTGTTGTATCTTCTTTGTGTATTCTTTCCCAGTTTTCATTTTGGAAGAATTCTCTTATTTGATCAAAATTTGCTTTTTCATACATCAATCTTCCTTTTCTATATTGTTCATTTCTTTTCATGCATTTTTTCTCATTTAGTTCTAGTTCTATCAGTATGTGGTCACTTTTGCTTATTGGTGCCTGGTATTCTATCTTTTCCACTATTCCAGGTTCTGATGTGATTATTAGGTCTAGTCTCGATGGTTTTTCTTCATTTCTATACCTAGTGTTCTCTTGGATCCATTGTGTCATTGTGTGGTCAGTAATCATCTCAAGTAGAACACTTCCCCATGACTCTTCTCCACCCTTTACGGTCATCTCTTCCCAGCATATTTCTTTGCAATTATAGCCGCCCATCATAACTATTCTTCCTCCATCTTCCATTATCTTGTTTAGTGTTATTCTTGTGTCTTCTAACATGCTTTTATGTTCATTCTCTTCCCACGAGGCTGTTTTTTGGGGGCACGTAGTTTATTACAAACTTTCTGCTCTTCTTATCTCTATCTTCTACTTCTATCATGATCATCTCTACTCTATTGTTCCCATATGTGACACTCTTCACGCTTATATCCTTCTTTGTCAGGAACATAACTCCACCCCCTTGTTTTTTCTCTCTGTTTCTAATCCAATAATTATATGCATTGTGTCCTATGCTGTTGGGTGGTAGTGGACCTTTTAATTTTGTCTCAACAATTCCCATTATGTCTGGATCTTTTTCTCTCAGATATTTGTTCAGTTCATTCAGTCCTGTTATTAATCCATCTATATTTGTGTAGGATACTTTTAACTTTCTGTTGTATTCTCTGTTTCTTTTGTGTTTCTCTCTGTTATTTTCCATTGCTTCAATTTCATATTCACTACTCTCCAGTAGAATTCTTGTTTTTCTGTCTCCGTTCTGGTCTCGTTTTTTTTCTTAGCTTCATGTCTTTTCTTTATTTCCTCCTCTCTTTCCTCTTTATTCATTTCTCTTTTTATCCATACCTTTTTATATTGTTCACTTGTTGCTAGTTTCCCTGTTTTGGATAAGATATTCTCTGCCGTCGTTTGTGACCTGAATTTAATCTTAATTGGTCTGGTCTTGTCTGTACTATATTTCCCAAGCCTGAATTTCTCTTCGATTTGTTTCATTATTTCTGGCTCATCTTCCTGAACTAATTCTAGTAAATTTCTTACTTTTTCATTTTCCTCTTTGGTTCTTGTGGTTCTATCTGGGTTATGTTTCTCTTCCATTCCTAATATAATTATACATTTCTTTCTATCTGCTAAGTCTCTTACTATATTCTCCTTCTGTCTCATCACTTTAATAACTGAGTCTTCAGTTTGTTCTTTCATTTGATGTTTGATTATGTCAGTAAATGCAACTTTACTGTTTTCGTGAATTTTTTTCCAACCCTCCTTGTTATCCTTATTATTCTCCTTTAAGACTTTATTCTCCTCTTTTACTTCTTTTAACTGTTTTTTAATTCTTCAATTTCCTTAGTTAAGTATTTGTTCGCCTTCTTTAGTTCTTCCAATTTTTCAACTCTTTGTAGAATGTTGTTAACGTGACCGAACCTAAGTTCCCAGTGCTCGATCATCTTATCGAGCTTCTCTTCTAGTCTTGTTAATCGGATGTGGGGGGGGGGTTCTGTGTCCCCCCCCCCACCCTCTTTAAATATTCTCAGCGTTCCCAACATATGAAATGCAAGTTACCAAATTACATTATTTTCATACGTAAAGAGTTTGCTCTGCAGCTCCTTCCGATCTTGTTTGCTATGTCATCTTCAAAATTACTATAGCGTTATAATATTTTATAACTCTAAGCAATATTTGAAACATTTGATACTGAACAACAACAGTATGTGCTTATCAATCGTCTTCTGCTTAGTTTACTTTAAACAGAAATCTATGGAATTGCTATGTTACAATTGGAGTTCCTCAGAGTTCTGTTCTTGGGCCACTTTTATTCATAGTATTTATAAATGTACAGACCACGGACTGAAATCTATTGTCTCCAAATTTGTCGATGATACAAAACTGTGTGGAATGGCAAATGGTCACTTAAACCATTTAGATATCCAAGAAGATTTAGATAAACTACAGCAATGGTCTGAGAAGTGGGTAATGAAATTTAACAAAAGTAAATGCAAGGTTATGCACATAGGCAAAAATAACACTTACTTGTCCTACGAGTCTATACACGAACCGAGACTTCTGAAGCAGGCAGTGGTGGTCCGCACCTAGTTTGAGAACTAAAGGACCTAATTGGTCCTTTACAATGGGAGATGTAGACAAGACGTGGTGGCGTTACTAAAGCTAAGAGACTCTATTAATAAAACTTGTCGGTGTGTAAACTAGATTTTGCACTATATCAAAGAAAATAACACATTGTAGCTGAGGGGTAAATGCCGTGACTTATTGGGGTTACTAAACTGGATAGAGTGAGAAACGAGGAGGTGAGGAGGAGAGCGGGGGTGGAAAGGGAGTTGGGAGATAGGGTCGATGAAAGAGTATTAGGATGGTTTGGGCACATGGAAAGAATGAATGAGAGGGCAGACGTGGAAGGAGTGAACATGAAGGGGAGACCAAGGATGAGATGGATAGATGGGGTAAAAGGGGCATTTGGAAAGAGGGGAATGTCTGTTGAGGAAGGAAGGGAGAAGACAGAAGATAGGGGTGAGTGGAGAATGCGTATGGATGATGCTGTGATGCATGAAAGGTAGATGGTGGGTGATGTTGAGGAAATATGTGTTTCTGGATGAGGGGACGGAGGCGTGGTCGCCGATTTAATGAAGCGGCCTTCCTGTGGATGTGCTGTGTCTTGCGACACTGCCTTTGACCTAGGGCAATGGGCGAGATGTAGGGATGACCCGACATCCAGGAGGTGCCAAGATAAGAGGGAGGGAGGTGGGTGAATGGTAGGGCGAGAGTGGATTTTATGCCTTTTTTCTACCTCCCTTGTAAGGGGTAAAAAGACTTTGGTGTATGTATGTGATTCACCTTGGTCTTTGGATCACGTGTTAGACTCGTGATCGACAGCTATTTCCCTCGTGGAAGAGAGCTCAGAGCTCCAATGACCGATCTATGGGTAATGCTTTGACCTTACACGCAAACACACACACACCCAACTCCCCGCCCACAAGAGTTGGAGTAACGACTCGAGGCGCAGCGATACTGAAATTATTTTCATCCCTTGGGCAGGATTTGAACCCGGACCGCCGTAGTGACAGTCTGTATGTATGTATGTATATGTTTTCACCTTGAAATCTTTACATTTGGTATCAATTTGCATGTTGTGCTTTGTTTCCAGACATCTGTGATTGATGACCAATTATGGCACCACTCCCCAAAGAGGCACTGAAATTGTTAGGATTATTACCTCGTGAGTCTCCCTGTTACTCTTTGATTCCTTACGAATGTCCCGTGACACAAGCCTCCTTTACCCTGCAGGACTGACAGCACCCTGTGGATCCTTCGTGACAGCTTGAAGCCTCTTAGCCACTTCAAATCTATATTGGCTCTTTGAATACTCTATGACACTGCTGAACTTTTGTAGTACTGTGGGTCTCCTGTGATACTGTTGTTCCACCAATGGCTCGGTGAAACCTATCTTGTATTCCTTGGATTACCTGGTGGTCGCGCGCGGCCTGAAAATCATCAAAACCACTGGGCCATACTAATTCACCATTATGACATGTCACTGACAGCCCTAAAGTATAAACTATATAATTATCATGGTTATAGATAGTACCTCATACGAGTCTCCTACTTAGTCACTATGGGCTCCGATGCTGGCCCACTTCGTCATTCATTTATGACACAGCCTATTTTTTTTTTTTTTTTTTCATGGTTTCTCCAAGGGTAAGTCATGTGTGACTAATCTTCTATCCTTTTACACTAAAGTATGTAAGGCGTCAGATAACAATGATAATTACGATGTTATTTAACTTGACTTTAGCAAAGCGTTCGACAAGGTGCCACACCAGAGACTACTCAATAAAATCAAAGCGTATGGCATAGGAGGAAAATTGTTAGAATGGATTAGAGCTTGGATTAGTAACAGAAAACAGCGGGTCACCATAAATGGAGTAAAATCTAGGTGGGGCAATGTTACTAGTGGGGTCCCCCAGGCCTCGGTTTTGGGCTCCTTGTTGTTCATTATGTACATAAACGACTTAGATGATGGGATAAATAGTGATGTTAGTAAGTTTGCGGGCGACACTAAAATAGGACGCCAAATTAGGTCAGGAGGCGACGCAGAGATTCTGCAGGATGATCTTAACAAATTGTTCACATGGTCGGTGAAATGGCAAATGAACTTCAATATCTCTAAATGTAGCGTGTTAAACGTAGGGATACACAACCCCGAAAATATATACAGCTTAGATAACACGCTTTTAGAGAAAACTGAGTGCGAGAGAGACTTGGAAGTTCTAGCGGGTCTGACCTTAAAACCAGGAAACAGTGCATTAGCGCAAGGAATAAAGCAGAACATTAGGTTTCATTGCTAGGACGGTAACGAATAGAAGTGCAGAGGTAGTTATCAAACTCTATCTAGCGATAGTTAGACCCATCCTTGACTATGCGGTACAGTTTTTGGTCTCCGTCCTACAGAATGGACATCAATTTACTAGAATCAATACAGAGAAAGATCCAGAGTGCGGGGTGATTTAATACAGTTGTTCAAATGGATCAAAGGCTTTAACAAGGGTGGTGCAAGCAAGGTCATCATATCAAAACAACAGGGCAGGACTCGCAGTAATGGTTTTAAACTGGACAAATTTAGATTTAAGAAGGAAATAGCCAAAAATTGGTTTACTAATAGAATGGTCGACGAATGGAATAGACTTAGTAACCATGTAGTAAGCGCCGAAACTATCAGTTGTTTTAAGAAACGATTAGACAACTTTATGGATGGGGATGACAGGTGGTGATTGATACGGAGCTGCCGAGTGTAGGCCTTATGGTCTCTTGCAGTCTCCTTCATTTTTATGTTCTTATGTAGATAAAACAATATCAGATGCAGTATCGTTTAAGGGAATTGATTAAGAACGAGTTACTGTACATAAGAAAAAATTCAGGATATATTATGATCTACAATTGTAGGACTTTTGTCACAGTATCTAAGAGAGATACTACTAATGAACCTGCAAGGTCATTGTTTAGGATGAGCTTAACTCCAGGAATTGGCATTGACTTTTCTCTGAGGCTAATTGTTACATTCTGTCTACCCTCCCCTCATGCCATATCTCTTACTCCTCTCTTTATCTCCCACTTTCTCATTATCATTTATTAAGTGTGTGTGTAAACACCTAAAGTATCATTTCAACGATCGCTTCATGAACTGCCAAATGTTAAAATTTGTAGATGATAAACGAGTAAAAGCAGCAATGATTGCAACAAACCATTGGGAATTTTAATTACAAGTAACAAGCAATTTGCGCAAATTGTGTGTACACCATTTTAATGTTTGTTTCTCCCCGCAAGGCTCGGGCTATATAAGGAGTAAAATGTTTTTCATCGATGTTATTTCTGAAGAAGCCCTGCTGGGCGAAACGTAAAATATATTGGACTCCCACACTCTGCGTTTGGCCTCTTCCCTATTGATGATAAACCCTCTAACGTCATCTTCATATGTGCCCGCACAACTTATGCCCGGTCTTGTAGACCCTTGCGCTTGGCGAGGTGACTTTTCAAAAATGATGTATTAGTTATCTATATTATCAATGATAAAGTTAGTTTTATTCATGCAGATGGTACACATTGTTTAGTTTTCGTAACCATGGTTTTTATGAGACATAACAAATTCAGACTTGCAAAGGTAACCTTTTCTATTCTATACTAAAAAAATCTGAATATCATGTTCTAATATAATATTTCTATTTATTTCATTGCATAGTTCACTCGCAAATCTTTATTTTGAATACGATGAACAATCAATTGGATGTATTCAATATATTCTAATGTTACAATACATTTTAATTTTACCTTATAGTTACTGTAGGGGTAACATTTAATGTGCATCTTCACACAGTGAACAAGTTGCACTGTAATTCTGCATTACAAATGCATAACGTCAACAGCTAGTCTAACCACCGCGTGCGTTAATTACCTCCATTAGCCTACTGCCTAGTTTAGGCCACCTTTCAAGACAGAAGGACATTACCTATTCAAGCCGACGAGACTCGGAACGCGACACAATTGTAACAGTTACAGTATAAGTTCAGACGATGGTACCATCCACTTCATTCCAATTGATCTCAAGATCCGGTTGGCTCAGTGAGCTACGTTCTATCTCCACACGAGAACACTACGAATGTTTACACCATGTCAGGCTCAGCTGATACCATATGCAGACAACACACACACACACACAAAACACACACATAATCTAACATCTTCCTATCAGATATACTCTCTATTCTTAAACCAAACCCTTTTATATACCCAGACATTGCTCGACATATCAGTGGAAAATGAAGCTATACCTATATTGCATATATAAAAGAAAACACACCATGTTCCCTCGTGTATCAATAGGACAATGCGACAAGTCAATCTATCTAACCAGGAATTTTTTGGTAGACTGAAATGGCTTGGTGCAAATCAAAGGTAAATGAAAGAGAAGTTCTTTTAGACAGACATTCACTCAACTCTCCGTCGTCACGAAGAGGAAGACCAGGAGGACCAGATCCAAGACCGCGACCCGAGGTCCCATGGTCCTTGCGAGGCTATTGGCGCTGAGCCTGAGACTACTAACTACGGAATGAACCTTGCGTCGCGTCTAGTACGCATATAAGACAATGTATGCGCGCACGTGCATGCTTCAAAGTGGGGAACCCGCACTATTAATCAATCACATTTTTCATGGTTTGCGGAGCTGGTTCCTGCTCGAACCTCAGTTTTATTGGTGGTCCGGAAGTGGTTATACATGAACGCAGGAGACGGTGTTGACGGTATGCCACAACAGTGACGATACCCGGAGGAAGCTGATGCATCACACACACACAGTGATGCCCAAGTCACCTCAGGTCCTGAAGTGAACAGCGGTCGGGGGCCATTACTCAGAGTGGATGCCTCTTCTAAGCTCTGCGTCACGGCGAGGGTTCGAACAGTCACGCCACGGTGGGCCCCGACCGTCAACCGAGGCAAGCCTCAACTCCCCACCGTGGTACCCAGCCACAGCAATATCCTCCACAGTAAACAGGAATCACTTTTCCTTTCGAGAATTTCGACTTGGCCTTCGCCATGTCATGGGTCTGATTACCTGTCCAATTGGGAATCCTAGGTCGAGCCCTTAACCATTTTACTACCAATGGGGAGACAATGGGCTAAATGGAGTAGTCTGAAACATCCGCATTAAATGAATAAGTAATGTGCGGTGCCAAAGAAGACAAAGTTTTGGGGGACTGTGAATTCTCTGTGGCGTGGAAGGTCTTCTGTGATAATGTGAGTGCTCCCCTCTTTGTGAAACTATGAGTCTCTGGTGACATTCCAGTTTCTCTGTGGCGCTGTAGGTCCTTCATGGCACTGCTGGTTCTCCTACTACAATGAAAATTCCCTGTGGCTCTGTAATTACCTCGTGGGTCTCCCTGTTACTCTCTGATCCCTTTCAACCATACGTGTTTCCCCTGGCACAAACTTCCTTTACTCTGAAACATTCCAGGACGCCATAGACGCTCCGGGATCCCTGCAGGACCGACAGTTCTCTGTGGGCATTTCGAGTACATTGTGGCCCCTTGAATATCCTGTGGCATTGAAAATCTGTAGGTCCTCTATAACTACTGTTCCCCAGTGACATTGTGAAATCCCTCTTCAAATCGTTAGGGCGTTCAACACAACAGGATATTTATTGAGCGGCGAGGAGATCGGTCCTCCAAAAATCACTCCAAATTTGCTTACGGGATGCATAAATACGGTGAAATATTTAATCATAATTAATCACCCTTCTTTTGAACTTTGTGGCATAGTCAATAAATTTTTGTTCGACTACATTTTCTTTTTTAATATCACGCCATATATTTCATTCAGTCTGATGATGGAATGTGGACAGAATGGAATCACATTTCAAAATATAAAAAGTAAATTGGTAAGAAATTCGATGACAATGGTTTCGTTCATAATATTTTCGCTATTATTGATGACCTGTACATTTGTTCTGGGTGACGCCAAGCGATTTTATTCAGGATTAATTCAGAAGATTCGGGGACTCTACGCATGTAACTGTTGTATTAATACGAGTAGAGATTAGTAATACTGGACTTAATACGAGTTCTAGTGTAGAGAAATAGTTCAATCGCGTTACTTGAACAAATGATTGGGTAGTAGTTATTGTCATTCACGTAGCCAACTCAGGTAATCTATACAGTCAGGTACCATGTCTAACCTCTCCTTTGTATCGTCACATCCTATTAGATCGACCTTTGAGGCATCGGTCTGTCACTCCAGCTCATCGACGCGCCTTGCTGTTCCTAGTTTGGAGGTCGCTGGTTATTTCCTCTAGAATATTTCATATAATTCGTTCTACTCCACGTGTGGGCCGAGTTTAGTTATGACGCTGCATTTCGCCGCTGTACAGTTACGTTTGGTCATCCCTTAAACAGTGATAATGAATTACCTTTGTGATGATCACAATGGAGTGACAACAATACAGATTGTCGGATGGAGAGCTTCCGGCTCATAAAAAAGAAAAAATCAAATCGAACAAAGAAATGATGATGATATGGTTTAACGTCACAAACACCCCCTATCGGAAGGCTAGGGCGATGCCCCTCACAGAGGGCTTTGTAGGTTGGAATTTAATGAACCATACCCTTGGTTCAACTTCGCCGGGGTCAGGATTCGAACCGCTTTCCCCTCGACCTTCGCCGCAAGTAACGACGCCCTAGCCCGCCCAGACAGACATCTCAACACGTTGCTTTGATGTTTTCATGGAACAAGTGAATCTCACATCTTTGAACCGATGTACGTCAAATTGTCTCTGCGGGGGGGGGGGTGTAATACATTAACTAGACAGTTGGTGATGTTGTTCCTACCTACCTCAAGGTTAAATATACGTCTTGGCAGTCTAAAATCATTATTTCACGTCTGGTTAGTATTCATTATGGAAATGACTAGACTTAATTTTATGAGCTTTCTGCTTCACACTGAACCAACAAATTCCAAATATGGACGGGCTAATGAGTGATACAGTTGATTGAGGAGAGCAGAACTTTTGAAGTTAGAAGATCGAGCTTCCTCTCCTAGAATCTCATATTCTCTGGCGGAGAGACAAAATCCTTTTTACTCTCCGCTTTGATTTTTTTTTTCCAGATAAGTTGTAACCCAATTCAAAATAATTTTCATCTGAACCACACTTCCGACCATTGCTCTAGTTAATCTAGATTTTTTTTATTTCCAGCTGATCTGAGAGATCGTTATTCCGCATAGTTTAGAGTTAGATTTGGGCCCATGGTCTTTCTCATTGATGCATACACTGAAAAGAAGTGACCCAAGAATGGAACCCTGAGGATTTTCACTCTTCTGATCCAACCTAGCAAATTTAGTAATATTCTGATTACAGATGAGTCAAGCCACCGTTATGAGGTACAAAGAATGTATCATGTGTGGTTAGTCCAGTCCTGCATACTGAACTCGATGGCATCTTGGGAAGGAGGTGAAAACTGCCTAGGTTTACTACTTCGTTGTGGATACGTAATTTGTCTTACAGTTTTCCTTATATGGCGTCAATGTATATTTGTTCAGTTTTGGTAACGTCGTTGCAGAGAAGACCAATGATCCTCCTGATTCAAGAAATTTGCAGGTCGTCTCAGTACAAGCACATTGTGGTCATGGAACATAAAAGTAGGAGATGGTCTAAGCTCTAGCGATCAAGAAATAAGGTTTAATATTATATGGTAAAATCAAATCATACGAATAACGTTCTAGTTGCTAATTTGAGGAGATCCAATGTTGATGAAATGAGAAAGTGTTTAGGGCAATTGGTCACTTACGAGACCAACCCAGAGGACTATGACAGGGTAAGGTAAACGGTCAGCCCGGACGTCATTGGCGCAGTCAGGTGTCGGGTCCCGGAGGGTGAGATGCGTTCCTTTGGGTCAGGTCACTCACAAGCGTGAGGTAAATAGCACAGTCAACAATCTGCATGCAATGTACAGTAACCTAACAGTTTCGATTTTGAATGTGCAAAATAAACTATTCCCCTCAAAACAGTAAGGTCCAGCACTAATACTCCCAAATGGATGGCGGATAGGCCGAAAATCGAAATCGGAATAAAAAGAGGGCTTTAGAATTAAAAACGAGGAAATACACCTAAAGTCTAAATATAAGACTGGTTAAAAAGAACATGCGCACAGCGAAAAGCAACCATGAAATTAAAGTTGCCAGACAAGCGAGATCCAACCCAAAGGACTTCTTTAATATTTACAGAACAAAAAATAAGGAAAAAATATGCCCAATTAAAAACGACGAAGATGTCATGATAGATTCGGAGGAAAGAATAAGGGATGCGACTAACAAATCTTTTCCCATTGTGTTTACAAAGGAGAGGTTAGATATGGCAGGAGAACTACCCGAAGTCACGAACCTGGCAGGAGGCAGTGCCGAGGTTAAGACTCGGCACGAGGAGTAGTTAAGATCAAGGCCCTAGTTGTATATAATCTCCGTAGCTCAACAAAGTCAACCAGAAACTTTACCTCACCCTCAAACCACCACTACATGTGGCAAAACACATTTGTTTTGTTACACTGGTGGGCAGTGGTGTTCCCACGCCAAATCCGAAGAGAGGCCCGATTAAAATTGCCGTCCTCAGCCGCTCAAGCCACGCCTACCACGTAGCAAAAACAAATTTGTTTTGTTGCAGAGAGCTCAAAGAGTGTAAATTTGAAATCTGAGACCAGTTAACGGAAATATTTAATAAATCGATTGACACTGGTTTTGTACCTATTGCTTGGGGGCAGGCAAACGTTGTTCTTGTTTTCAAAAAGGGAGATAAATTGTTTATATGCAACTACAGTCCAATCAGTTTGACATTACTATTGGTAAATGCTTGACTCAATAATAGCCAATAGAACAAAAAATCATACCGAGAGACTGATTCGTGATTCACAGCATGGATTCTCCAATGATGAATCACGTATAACTAATCTTCTATTTTTTTTACACTAACTTCTTCAAGGCGTCAAATAATAATAATAGTTACAAAGTTATTTACCTTGCCTTTAGCAAAGCGTTCGACATGGTGCCCCACCAGAAACTACTAAATAAAGTCAAGTCCATGGCATGGGAGGAAAAATGTTTGAATATATTAGAGCTTGGATCAGTGACTGAAAGCAGTGGGTCACTGTAAACGGTGTAAAATCCAAATGGGGGAGTGTTTCTAGTGGAGTTCCACAGGGCTTGGTTTCGGTCCCTTATTGTCCATTGTGTACTTAAACGACTTGGACAATGGGATTAATAGTGATGTTGGTAAGTTTGCGGAAGACACTAGAATAGGACACCTAATTAGGTCAGGAGAAGACGCTCATTCTGCAGCAGGGTCTTAATAAATTGTTCACATGGTCAGTTAAATGGCAAATGGACTTCAATATCTCAAAATGCAGCGTGCTAAACGTATATTTACACAACACAGAAAGCAAGTACAGCTTAGATAACACTTATTTAGAGGAAACTGAGTGCGAGAGAGACTTGGGAGTTCTAATGAGTCCTGCCCTTAATTAAATACAGGAAACAGTGCATTAGCGCAAGGAATAGAGCTAACAGAGCATTAGGTTTCAATGCTAGGACTATTACAAATAAAAATGCAGAGGTTATTATCAAACTATGTGCGGTACAGTTTTGGTCTCCGTCCTATAGAATGGACATTAGTTCACTAGAATCAGTACAGAGGAGAATGACCAAAATGATGCATGGGTTCAGAAATTTACCTTACGAGGACAGCCTCAAGCACCTTAACTGACACTATCTGGAAAGACACAGAGTGCGGGGTGATCTAATAGAGATGTTCAAGTGGATCAAATGATTTTACAAGGGTACGCAAACAAGGTCATCATATTTAGACAACAGAACAGGACTCGCAGTAATGAACTTAAATTGGACAAATTTAGATTTAAGAAGGAAATAGGCAAGAACTGGTTTACTAATAGGGTGGTCAACGAGTGGAATAAACTTAGTGACCCTGTAGTGAGAGCTGAAACTAGTGGTTGAAAAAAAAAAAATAGACAATTTTATAGGTGGGTGACAAATGGTAATGGACATGGAACTGCCTAGTGTAGGCCCTGTGGTCTCGTGCACTCCCCCTCATTCTTATGCTCTTGATAAGTGAAGGTTGGGGAAACGAAAGAAAAAAATATTATTTTCACTTTATTTGATTATACAAAGTACACGCGTATATATGCAGAGATTGTTCTTAGATAGGAAGTAAAAAGAATAATACTGTAGATGATCAGGCATGAGAGACACAATTATGATAGCCTACACTAAAAGACAAATATTATATGTAAAAAAGAAAAAAAACAAAAAAAACCTTGTGTCTTCCCAACTTCACCAAAAACGGTAGACGGTTAACCGTTTACCACCGAGTTGGGGGTTCCGTTTACCACCGAGTTGGGGTTCCCTGCTACTGGCAGACACCTTCACTGTTGAAGTCCGTTTCATCCCGAAGGCAGCGGAGCCCCCTGCCGCACCTGCCGCTGCTGAACCAAGGCCCCCCGCACACCTCGCCTAAGCCCTGTGGGTAAAGGGTAGTAATAAAATCGTCTGCCGGCAGCCAGAACATCTGTGAAAATCTACCAAAACAAGCACCATGTGAGGACAGAGCCTTCATTGGCACGAGTCTCACTTGTTCAAATTTGATCAAGTGCCCTTTACTCGATCAAGCTGTAACAACCGAAATGCCGTACTGATAGAGGGTCCGTCCTCATAGGGTGTTTATTTTGATAGA
>NC_134779.1:66988800-66993800 GCF_046742065.1 Oratosquilla oratoria
AACAAATAAAATACACAAATAAATGCATAGATATTGTTAAAGAATAAATAAGGAGGTAAATAGTAAATAGTAATAAATTGACATATAACTAATGATAAATGAGAATCAAATAGACAAATGATAACAAAACAAAAACAAATACTATAAAATAAATTATAATTATTACAGCATCTTGCTAGGTTTTTATCTAAATAATTGTTAAAGCTACGAACTGAACTACGTTGCACTGCCTCTACAGGAAGTTTATTCCATTTATTAACTACACGGTTGGCGAAGTTGTTTCTACCCACTTCCAAATTGAATCTATTTCCGAACAGTTTGAGACCATTGTTCTTGTCTGATTCTCATTCAGTGTGAAAATTTTGTCACTTTTGATGTTGTTAATTCCCTTTAGAATTTTAAAGACCTGTATCAAGTCACCTCTTGAGTCTATGCTTTTTTTAGGGAAAACAGATTCATACGTTTTAGTCGATTTTCGTATGATTTATTTTTGATATTTGGAATCAGTTTTGTGGATCGCTGTTGTACTTTTTACAGTCTATCAATGTCTTTAATGAGGTTCAGTGACCATACGGAAACAGCATATTCCAAATGTGGACGAACTAACGATTTATATAGCTTGTTAATGAGTGATGGACTTTTGAAGTCAAAAGTCCTAGAATCTTATTTGCTTTCTCAGAGGCTGAAATACACTGCTTGGATGATTTGAAATCGTTACTGATAATTACGCTGATATCTTTTTCACTATTCACTTTTGTTAACTAATTTCCAAATAACTTGTAATCGTACTTACTGTTATTTTTACCTATGTGCATTACATGTGTTAAATTTCATTAGCCACTTTTCAGACCATTACTGTAGTTTATCTAAATCTTCTCGAATATCTAGTTGGTTTAAGTAATCATTTGCCATTCCGCACCGTTTTGTATCATCAGCAAATTTGGAAACAGTAGATTTTAGTCCATGGTCTATATCATTTATATATACTATGAATAGAAGTGGCCCAAGAACGGAACCCTGAGGAACTCCACTTGTAACATTTTTCCATCTAGAAGTTTTTCCATTTAAAACAACTCTCTGTTTTCGATCATTCAACCAATTACTAGTCCAACATAATAGGCTACCACTTATTCCGCGTGAAGCTAATTTAGTAAGTAGTCTTTCGTGTGGGACGGTATGAAAAGCTTTTGCAAAGTCTAGATATATTAAATCCATATTGTTTCTTTTGTCATAATTCGAGATAACTGTGTTGTAGAATTCGAGTAAGTTAGTCACGCAAGAACGTTTCCGTCTGAAACCATGCTAGCTATCATTTATCAAACGATTACTTTCTAAATGATGTTCGATAGCATCTCTGATGATAGTTTCCATTATTTTTCCTACGATTGAAGTCAAACTTATAGGCCTATAGTTATTTGGTTTCTTTTTGTCACTTTTTTTTTAATATGGGAGTAACGTTAGCTAGCTTCCTTTCTCTTGGGACATCTCCGGATATGATGGATTTCATGAAAATAATTTCTAATGGAACAACAATCTCATTTTTCATTTACATTAAGATTCTTGGATGCCAACCGTCAGGCCCTGGTGTTTTATTAACTTTGAGTTTATCTATACACCTTCAATTTTTTCTTTTGTTATATTTACCGTAGTGAGTAAGTTTACCTTAGACTTTTCACAGGTTTCAGTTTGGAGTTCACTTTAGGTGTTTCGTTTACGAATACCGAGCTAAAATAATTGTTTAAAATATTACACATTTTTTCATTTGAATATTCAAGTTGACCGTCAGCACACAATAGTGGACCAATGTGATTCCTAACAACCTTTTTATCTCTAATGTAACTATAGGTTTCTTTTGGGATTCTCTTTGGATTTATCAGCGATAATTATTTCGTATTGTCGTTTTCGTTTTTTATCGTCTTTTTTAAATCTTTCTGTATTGATAGTCATGGAAATAAAGCACAACATGCAAATTTATACCAAATGTAAACATTTCAATGTGAAAACATATACATACATACATACATGCATACAAGCATACATGCATACATGCATACATGCATACATGCATACATGCATACATGCATACATGCATACATGCATACATGCATACATACATACACCAAAGTCTTTTTACCCCTTACAAGGGAGGTAGAAAAAAGGCATAAATTCCACTCTCGCCCTACCATTCACCTCCCTCCCTCCCTCTTATCTTGGCTCCTCCTGGATGACGGGTCATCCCTACATCTCGCCCACTGCCCTGGGTCAGAGGCAGTGTCGCAAGACACAGCTAATCCATAGCAAGGCCGCTTCATTAAATCGGCGACCACGCCTCATGCAGAATCACATACTCCCTCAACATCACCCACCATCTACCTTTCGTGCGTCACAGCATCATCCATACATAACCATTCACCCCAATCTTTGCCATCTCCCGTCCTTTCCCAACGCCCCTTTTACCCCATCCATCCATCTCGTATTTGAGCTCCACCTCATGTTCACTTCTTCCACGTCTGCCCTCCACACCTCTTTTACTAATGTTTCTTCACTCATTCCTTCCGTGTGTCCAAACCATCCTAATATTCTTTCATCAACTATAACTCCCAGCTCCCTTTCCACTCCTCGTTTCTCATTTTATCAAGCTTAGTTACCCCAATCAGTCACGGCATTTACCCCTCAGCTATAATGTGTTATTTTCATTGATATAGTGCAAAAACTAGTTTCTATACCGACAAGCTTTATTAACGCCACCACGTCTTCTCTACATGTCCCATGTTGGTGGGGTACGGGCCTGCTCTAAGCCACTATGCCTGGGCATTGGTGACATGATAATGTCACTTACTTTTGTTAATGTTGTTACAGGGAAGGAGATCAATGTAAAGAGAAAAACAAAACAAAATCTTGCTTTTATTTACCTTATTTCACAAGAAAACACATATTGGGCATTCTCAAATGTAAAAGAGAAAAATAAACAGTGGTTCCTTCCCGAACCAAAAACAGAAGGATTAGACATATAACTGTTTGCCGATTAGTGACGATTCCTCCTAGGAGGACCACGGCCAGGAAAGCCTATGGGCTTCCTTCTTCCTCTTATACAAATACCGTCGCTGTTGAAGTCCGACTCATCCCGAAGACAGAAGAGCCCCCTGCCGCAGTTCCCATGGATGAACCAAGGACCTCCACACACCTCATACTGGGCCTGTAGGGGCGGGTTGGAAGGAAGTAATACAATTGCCTAACGACAGTGAGAAAAAGTATACAAGACAAAAATTATGATATCAGGCACCTGTCACCCATAACCAGCACTTAATGGGGCGGTCACAGGACTGGTAAGGGAGAAATTAGAGGGAGTAGCAGAACGGAGGGATAGTGTACAAGTTAAAAGTGATCAGCGTTCGTCCTGGAGTGGAGATTAATCTTTACAAAGGATTACAAAGGCGGAGCATGCCGACAGGAGACCTTTTGATCCATATCTAGGTCGGATGCGAAAAAAAAATCATATTAATAATAAAACAATAAATAAAAACTACAATAATGTAAATAACAAATAAAATACATAAATAAATGCATAGGTATAGTTAAATAATAAACAAACAGGTAAATAGTAAATAATAATAAATTGACATATAACTAATGATAAATGAAAACCAGACAGACAAATGATAACAAAACAAAAACAAATAATGTAAGATAAATTATAATCATTACACCATCTTACTTAGGTATTTATCTAACTGATTCTTAAATCTTCGAACTGAACTACATTGCACTACCTGTGCAGGAAGTTTATTCCATTCATTTACTACACGGTTGGCAAAGTTGTTTCTACCTACTTCTAAATTGAATCTATTTCCGGATAGTTTGAGACCATTGTTTCTTGTCTGATTCTCATTCAATGTGAAAATTTTGTCACTTTTGATGTTAAATCTTAAAAGAATGTTGAGTGACTCTGGTCGGGAAGGATAACACTAAAGCCCCTAAGACAGGGAATGCATTAAACTGTGACCAGAGCAGTGGGTGGGGACAGGGGTTATTTTTCACGCACAAGGAGCTATGACGGTAGAGACAATAATGGGCTCTTGGACAGAAGTGAGGTGGGTGAAGGATGGATTAAAAATGCCGATCTATTATGCACCCTCCCCCAACACATACACATACATGACGATGAAAGGGTTCGTTCCTGCATGGAGAGTTTCCTTTGGATGAAGACAGTCGTTCGGTGTCAAATCGAAAAAAAAAACGGAGCCGATGATTTTTGATGTAAAAAATATATATATTTAAAGGCTGGAATATGGCTCCATATTAAAAAAAAACACGAAAGGCCATTTATATGTCGCATACTCAAGAGGATAGTTTAGAAAATCTCAACAATAATGTGAACGATGACTCAATAATTCTAAATGCTACGAGGATTCACTCCAACTCCGAACCTTTGAGTCAACTGTTGTTTGTTGATGAAACTATGCTTGTAGCCGGGTAAGAGCAAAATCTAAAACAGTCAGAGACTGAAATCAGGATGACATGTGATAGGAGAAAGTTGATGCTAAATGTGAAAAAAAAATTGGAGGGAATAGGTCAAACAACAAATACTCAAAAGTGGGAAAAAGGATAACTTGACAGTTAACTCACTTTGGCGCAGACCGTGCAGCATCCGCAAACGTCACTTTCGGTCCCCGCTGGACAGGTGAAGGTGTTCAGGGGCGGGCAGTCCGACTTATTACACCGGGGGCATGACAACCCTTGGATCCTGAGAGAGGGATAAAGGACATAGAGATGAGGGACGGGCATTGTCTTTGCGAAATGACCATGTCTTCAGAAGAAAACAGAGCCCAGTGAAAAGTTAGAGCAATAAAAAGCTTCAGCCTATCATCGACTATTGTTCCCTCACCCACACATTAATCCCTTTCATCACCTTAGTAAACGGGATGTGACGAGGTTGCCCACTTGCCGTACCTTTGGACGAAGGCGATGATACCCAGGAGCAGGAGCAGGAGGTGAGGACC
>NC_134779.1:67006300-67026300 GCF_046742065.1 Oratosquilla oratoria
AAAATTACCCTATAATGATTCTTTAAATGAAATGTACCAATCACTACCTAAAGAAAACATCAGTGTGATCTTCAATTATCCTAATACCTTGTTTAGGAAAATAGTTAATGTACACCGCCGACCATTAAGCGACATTAACCCAGGTGTGTATAAGTTGACATGTTTAGATTGTGATACTATTTATTGGGGACAAACTGGAAGAGATTTGGCAACCAGAATTAAAGAGCATAAAAATTCTGTAAAATATGGTCAACAAAGTTCCACGGTATTTCAGCACATTGTCAATAATGATCACCGCATGCATTGGGATGATGCTGAAATAATTTATAAATCAACATATAGCTTCAAAAGGAAAATAATAGAGTCTTCCCTGATTAAATATCTCCCTAATTTCAATATATCAAACGGTCAGTGGTCACCTGACTGCATTACCACCTCAGCAGTCAGCCAAGTGCTACCTCATATACTCCAAGGTCACAAAACCCCAGGCGACCTGCGGAGCATCGGTCACGTTACCTGAGCTTGTTCCTTCTCCCACCTCACACCTTTGTATATAAGCATATGCTTTCAACTATGTATTCATTCTGCTGAAGAGGGTCACAGTTAATGATCGAAATATACAGAACATTCGACATTAGTGTCTTCTTTTTCCGACTATGGGATAAAAAGTTTATTTTATCAATGTGCTACATTACTTTATAATGTATATATATGTATATATATATGTATATATATGTATATACATGTATATATATGTATATATATATGTATACATATATGTATATTTATATATGTATATATATATACACACATATATATACATATATATATATATATATACATATATATATATATACCTACATATATATATATATATATATATATATGTATGTATATATATATATATACTTTTTTTTTTTCTGCGTCTCATGCCCTTCTTTCTTTCTTCAGGAGTCAAGGTCTGGATTGTATTCCGTGTTCGGACACGGTATGCGATCCCCCGAAACCCGTCAACTGCAAATGGGGGACCCAAAAGGATGTTTGCGGCTGCTGCCTTGTCTGCGCTAAAGTCAGTTGATGATCAATTTATATCCTTCGTCTATTCACGAGACCTCTTTTGATCCATTCACTTCCATAGTACTTCCTTAGCAGAATATGATCCCCCAGTGTTAGTTAAAATCTGTGTGTGTGTGTGTGTGTGTGTGTGTGTGTGTGTGTGTGTGTGTGTGTGTGTGTGTGTGTGTGCGTGCGTGTGCGTGTGTATTCACTTGGTCTTTGGATCACGTGTTGGACTCGTGATCGACAGCTATTTCCCTCCTGGAAGAGAGCTCAGAGCTCGTAGGTCCGATCTATGGGTAATGCTATGACCTTACACACACACACACACACACACACACACACCCAACTCACCGCCCACGAGAGTCAGAGTAACGACCCGAAGCTCAGCTGTACCGAAATAATTTCGGCCCTAGGCAGGATTCGAACCAAGCACTACGCGCACCACCATGCTAGTAGTTCATCGCTCTACCAACTGCGCCACCGAGTCGTGGGTGTGTGTGTGGGTGTGTGTGTGTGTGTGTGTGTGTGTGTGTGTGTGTGTGTGTGTGTGTGTGTGTGTGTGTGTGTGTGTGTGTGTGTGTGTGTGTGTGTGTGTGTGTGTGTGTGTGTGTGTGTGTGTGTATCATATTTCATAGACAATAATGGCGCGAGATGAGAATACACAAAAATATGTAAAATCATAGATTACAAAAATAAGGAAATAAAGGAACAAATATACATTAATGAATAAGAAACCCCAATAAAAAGGCTAATAAACAGATAAAACAAATAATGAAAAGATAAATAGAAATAAAAGAAATAGATTAAATAAAACATTAACCAAAGGAATATGAAAATAAAAGAATAAATTAATATATGATAAGTGAACAAATAATTAGATAAATAAATGCACTCCATTGACGACTTGTACATTTTTCTGGCTACCACCAGGCGATTTTACTCAACCGAAGGAAAGGCCCCTTTGCAAAGCGAAAGGTCCAAGACCACTTCAATGAACCCGGTCACCACTATTCATGTCTTGTATATTTGTATGAAACTGGCAGTTGCCGACAGCTGTATCAAAATAAACACCCTATGAGGATGGAGCCTCTATCAGTGCGGTATTTCGGTTGTTACAGCTTGATCGAGTAAAGGGCACTTGATCAAATTTGAACAAGTGAAACTCGTGCTAATGAAGGCTCCGTCCTCACATGGTGCTTGTTTTGGTAGATTTTTACATATGTTCTGGCTCCCGGGAGACGATTTTATTATTCCCCTTTACCCACAGGGCCCAGGCGAGGAGTGCGGGGGGCCTTGGTTCGTTCGCGGCAGGTGCGCCATGGGGTTCCGCTGTCTTCAGCGAGTGAAGAGTGAAGGTGTCTGCATCCGGGTGAGGAAGCCCAAAGCCTCTTTCCATTGACACGTTGCCACTACCAGGGAACCCCAACTCGGTGGTAAACGGAACCCCCAACTCGGTGGTAAACGGTTAACCGTCTACCGTTTTTGGTGAAGTTGGGAAGACACAAGTTTTTTTTTTTTTTTTTTTTTTTTTTTTTACATATAATATTTGTCTTTTAGTGTAGGCTATTATAATCATGTCTCATGCCTGATCATCTACAGTATTATTCTTTTTACTTCCTGTCTAAGAACAATCTCTGCATATATACATGTGTACTTTGTATAATCAAATAAAGTGAAAATAATATTTTTTTTTTCGCTTCCCCAACCTTCACTTATCAAGAGCATAATAATGAGGGAGAGTGCACGAGACCACAGGGCCTACACTAGGCAGTTCCATGCCCATTACCATTTGTCACCCCACTTATAAAGTTTTTTTTTTTTTTTTTTTTTTTACCAACCAATAGTTTCAGCTCTCACTACAGGGTCACTAAGTTTACTCCACTCGTTGACCACCCTAGTAGTAAACCAGTTCTTGCCTATTTCCTTCTTAAATCTAGATTTGTCCAATTTAAGTTCATTACTGCGAGTCTCGTTCTGTTGTCTTAATATGATGACCTTGTTTGTGTAACCTTGTAAAATCACTTGATCCACTTGAACATCTCTATTAGATCACCCCGCACTTTGTGTCTTTCCAGATAGTGTCAGTTAAGGTGCTTGAGGATGTCCTCGTAAGGTAAATTTCTGAACCCATACATCATTTTGGTCATTCTCCTCTGTACTGATTCTAGTGAATTAATGTCCATTCTATAGGACGGAGACCAAAACTGTACTGCATATAGAGTTTGATAATTACCTCTGCATTTTTATTTGTAATAGTCCTAGCATTGAAACCTAATGTACTGTTTCCTGGATTTAAGGCAGGACTCATTAGAACTCCCAAGTCTCTCTCGCACTCAGTTTCCTCTAAATAAGTGTTATCTAAGCTATACTTGCTTTCTGTGTTGTGTAAATCTACGTTTAACACGCTGCATTTTGAGATATTGAAGTCCATTTGTCATTTAACCGACCATGTGAACAATTCGTTAAGACCCTCCTGCAGACTAATCGTCTTCTCCTGACCCAATTAGATGTCCTATTTTAGTGTCATCCGCAAACTTACCAACATCACTATTAATCCCATTGTCCAAGTCGTTTAAGTACACAATGGACAATAAGGGACCGAAACCAAGCCCTGTGGAACTCCACTAGAAGCTCTAATATATTCAAACATTTTTCCTCCCATGCCATGGACTTGACTTTATTTAGTAGTTTCTGCTGGGGCACCATGTCGAACGCTTTGCTAAAGTCAAGGTAAATAACATTGTAACTATTATTATTATCTGACACCTTGAAAGCGTTAGTGTAAAAAGAGAGAAGATTAGTTATACGTGACTCATCGATGGAGAATCCATGCTGTGAATCACGAATCAGTCTCTCGATATGATTTTTTATTCTATTAGCTATTATTGAGTCAAGCATTTTCCCGATAAGTGATGTCAAACTGATTGGACTGTAGTTTCATATAAACGATTTATCTCCCTTTTTGAAAACAAGAATAACGTTTGCCTGCCCCAAGCAATAGGTACAAAACCAGTGCCAATCGATTTATTAAATATTTCCGTTAACTGGTCTCAGATTTCAAATTTACACTCTTTGAGCTCTCTGCAACAAAACAAATGTGTTTTTGCTACGTTGTAAGCGTGGCTTGAGCGGCTGAGGACGGCGATTTTAATCGGGCCTCTCTTCGGATTTGGCGTGGGAACACCGCTGCCCACCAGTGTAACAAAACAAATGTGTTTTGGTACATGTAGTGATGGTTTGAGGGTGAGTTAAAGTCTCTGGACTCTGTTGGTTTTATTGAGGTACGAAGATTATATACAACTAGGGCCTTGATCTTAACTACTCCTCATGCCGAGTCTTAACCTCGGCACTGCCTCCTGCCAGGTTCGTGACTTCGGGTAGATCTCCTGCCATATCTAACCTCTCCTTTGTAAACACTATGAGAAAAGATTTGTTAGTCGCATCCCTTATTTTTTCCTCCGAATCTATCATGACATCTTCGTCGTTTTTAATTGGGCATATTCTTTCCATATTTTTTTGTTCTGTAAAAATTAAAGAAGTCCTTTGGGCTGGATCTCGCTTGTCTGGCAACTTTAATTTCATAGTTACGTTTCGCTGCGCGCATGTTCTTTTCAACCAGTCTTATATTTAGACCTTCTGTGTATTTCTCCGTTTTTAATTCTGCTATAAAGCCCTCTTTTTATTCCAATTTCGATTTTCAGCCTATCCGTCATCCATTTGGGAGTATTAGTACTGGACCTTACTGTTTTGAGGGGAATAGTTTATTTTGTGCGTTCAAAATCGAAACTGTTAGGTTACTGTACATTGCATGCAGATTGTTGACCGTGCTATTTACCTAACGCTTATGAGTGACCTGACCCAAAGGAACGCATCTCATCCTTACCTTACCATCTCCATCCATCACCTTACCCTGTCATAGTCCTCTGGGTTGGTCTCGTAAGTGACCAATTGCCCTAAACACTTTCTCATTTCATCAACATTGGCTCTCCTCAAATTAGCAACTAGAACGTTATTCGTATGATTTGATTTTGCCATATAATATTAAACCTTATTTCTTGATCGCTAGAGCTTAGACCATCTCCTACTTTTATGTTTCTCGTTAGACTCTCATTTTTTGTTAATAGTAAGTCCAGAGTATTCTCTCCCCTCGTAGGATCGGTCATCATTTGTTTTAGGAAATTATCTTGTATCACATCTAAAAATAAAAAAGCACTTCATGATCTAGTAAACTTTCCAAGTCAATATTTTTATAGTTAAAGTCTTCCATGATCACAATGTGCTTGTACTGTGACGACCTGCAAATTTCTTGAATCAGGAGAATCATTGGTCTTCTCTGCAAAGACGTTACCCAAAACTGAATTAAATCGTTTGGCGCCATATAAGGAAAACTGTAAGACAAATTACGTATCCACAACGAAGTAGTTAATCTAGGCAGTTTTCACCTCCTTCCCAAGACTAACCACACATGATACATTCTTTGTACCTCATAACGGTGGCTTGATACATCTGTAATCAGAATATTACTAAATTTGCTAGGTTGGATCAGAAACTCGTTCAACTGTCGTAGACAGCGACTTGTTTTCAAAGGTGAAACTACTAACTGGAAAAGAAGAGTAGAGTGAAAATCCTCAGGGTTCCATTCTTGGGTCACTTCTTTTCAGTGTATGCATCAATGAGAAAGACCGTGGGCCCAAATCTAACTCTAAACTGTGCGGAATAACGATCTCTCAGATCAGCTGGAAATAAAATAAAAATCTAGAGTAACTAGAGCAATGGTCGGAAGTGTGGTTCAGATGAAAATTATTTTGAATAGGGTTACAACTTATCTGGAAAAAAAATCAAAGCGTAGAGTAAAAAGGATTTTGTCTCTCCGCCAGAGAATGTGAGATTCTAGGAGAGGAAGCTCGATCTTCTAACTACAAAATTTCTGCTCTCATCAATCAACTGTATCACTCATTAGTCCGTCCATAAAAAAAAAAAAAAAAAATTGCCTAAGTCATTTTTCGTCAATTTCTGGATTTTTTTTTTTTCTAAATCAATCTTTTATTGCTCCTTGTGGTACAATTCCCAATGTTTTATTTAGTGTCTGAGTAGGTTAGAATTACATTAGGAAGAGCATTACGTATATTAATAAAATAGAAAAGCTATTTTTTTCGATTACCTGAAAAGTTGGACAAATGACTTAGGCACTTTTTTTTATGAGGCTGACGATATGTTGGTTCAGATTGAAGCAAAAACCTCATAAATTTAAGTCTAGTCATTTCCATAATAAATACTAACCAGATGTGAAATAATGGTTTTAGACTGTCAAGACGTATATTTAACCTTGAGGTAAGTAGAAACAACATCACCAACTGGCTAGTTAATGTATAAAATCACCCCCCACCCACCCCCGCAGAGGCAATGCGACGTACACTTGCTCCATGAAAACATCAAAGTAACGTGTTGAGATGTCTGTCTGAGCGGGCTAGGGCGTCGTTACTTCCGGCAAAGGTCGAGGGGATGGCGGTTCGAATTCTGACACCGGCGAAGTTGAACCAAGGGCATGGTTCATTAAGTTCCACGCTACAAAGCCCTCTGTGAGGGGCATCGTCCTAGCCTTCCGATAGGGGGATTTTGTGACGATAAGCTATATCATCATCATTTCTTTGTTCGATTTAATTATTTCATTTTTGTTATGAGCCGGAAGCTCTTCATCCGACAATCTTTATTGTTGTCACTCCATTGTAAGATCACAAAGGTCATTAAGTATTACGTAACTATACAGCGGCGAAATGCAGCGTCATAACTAAACTCGTGGGATTTAGCGATCCCACCCACACGTGGAGTAGAACGAATTATATGAAATATTCTAGAGGAAATAACCAGCGACCTCCAAAGTAGGAACAGCAAGGCGCGTCGTTGAGCTGGAGGAGTGACAGACCGATGCGGCGAAGATTCCTGGGCGTTTGTCGAGAGAGCTGGAGTGCAGAGACGTCCGACCTCTAGGAGCGCTGTGTTGATTCTCACACGATCCCTGTTTTTTTTTTGTGTTTTTTTTTTAAGAATTAGTCCCAGCGGAGGGATCCGATTTAGGGACTGTCTTTTAGTTTCTCAATATTAGCTGTGTGTCTACATCTAGTATATCTAATTCGTCTCCGGGAAGATGTCGAGCGCCAGTGGCGCTATAATAAGTGTCCAACTGGTGAGGTGGAGATTAGGTGGGCTGCCATGATGATGTTTTGGTGGTCGGTGATTGAATATAACATTCTTGGGGGGCTCTTCCCAAGGAGGTTCAGCAGCGGTTGGAAGTGGTTACGAAGGATGGGGCATAGGAATAAGCAGTGGAGGAAAGAGACCAGCTCCGTCCCGCAGGCACAGACGGTCTTCAGATAGCGGGTTCTCCAGTGGTTGACACGAATTCTTGAGATGAGGTGAAGAATGTGGGTTGGAAGTGGATGAGGGTGGGTCCAGAGGGTCCCCTTATTGCATGTCTTGATGGGCCAGCCTCGAGTAGCGGCAGTCCCGGCATATTCCTCTGACCAGAGCTCCCATGTCGCTTGGTCAATTTTTTTGTTGGCATCACTTGTTGAAAAGCAGAGCGAGATGCAATCCTCTTCAGAGGTTAGGGCCCCTCGTTTGGGGGCTCGGTCGGCCATCTCGTTTCCATGGATGCCTACATGGGAGGGCACCCACTGGAAACGAAGACGGAGTCCGCGTCGTGCGATTTCTTCTGAAAGGATTAGGATTTCCTTGAGGATTTCCGGTCTTGTTTTGCAGTACTCACTCTGTATTACATTTAGGCTGGACTGGGAGTCCGATAGGATGACTATTTGCGTTGGGGAACGGGGGAGAGTTTTGACTTTATTCAAAGCTTCTCTGATGGCGACGAGTTCGGCAGTTAGGATGGTGGTGGGCGGGAGCTTCACTTCGAAGGGCTCTCGCGTGGTCACGAAGAACAGTCCTGCTCCTGTTCTGCCGTCACTGAGTACCGATCCGTCTGTGAAGATCTTGAAGTCGGGGGGGTAAATGCCGTGACTTATTGGGGTTACTAAACTGGATAGAATGAGAAACGAGGAGAACAGGAGTGGAAAGGAAGTTGGGAGATATGGTTGATGAAAGAGTATTGGGATGGTTTGGACACACGGAAAGAATGAGTGAAGAGGGCAGACGTGGAAGGAGTGAACATGAGTGGGAGACCAAGTACGAGATGGATGGATGGGGTAAAAGGGATGTTGGGAAAGAGGGTAATGTCTGTTGAGGAAGGACGGGAGAATGCAGAAGATAGGGGTGAATTGTTGTGTATGGATGATGCTGTGACGCATGAAAGGTAGATGGTGGGTGATGTTGAGGAAATATGTGTTTCTGGATGAGGGGACGGAGGCGTGGTCGCCGATTTAATGAAGCGGCTTTGCTGTGGATCTGCTGTGTCTTGCGACACTGCCTTTGACCTAGGGCAGTGGGCGAGATGTAGGGATGACCCGACATCCAGGAGGAGCCAAGATAAGAGGGAGGTGGGTGGGTGAATGGTAGGGCGAGAGTGGATTTTATGCCTTTTTTCTACCTCCCTTGTAAGGGGTATGATATTCACCTTGGTCTTTGGATCACGTGTTAGACTCGTGATCGACAGCTATTTCCCTCGTGGAAGAGAGCTCAGAGCTCCAATGACCGATCTATGGGTAATGCTTTGACCTTACACGCACACGCACACACCCAACTCCCCGCCCACAAGAGTTGGAGTAACGACTCGAAGAGCAGCGATACTGAAATTATTTTCATCCCTTGGGCAGGATTTGAACCCGGACCGCCGTAGTGACAGTCTGTATGTATGTATGTATATGTTTTCACCTTGAAATCTTTACATTTGGTATCAATTTGCATGTTGTGCTTTGTTTCCAGACATCTGTGATTGACGACCAATTATGGTACCACTCCCCAAAGAGGCACTGAAATTGTTAGGATTATTACCTCGTGAGTCTCCCTGTTACTCTTTGATTCTTTACGAATGTCCCGTGACACAAGCCTCCTTTACCCTGCAGGACTGACAGCACCCTGTGGATCCTTCGTGACAGCTTGAAGCCTCTTAGCCACTTCAAATCTATATTGGCTCTTTGAATACTCTATGACACTACTGAACTTTTGTAGTACTGTGGGTCTCCTGTGATACTGTTGTTCCACCAATGGCTCGGTGAAACCTATCTTGTATTCCTTGGATTACCTGGTGGTCGCGCGCGGCCTGAAAATCATCAAAACCACTGGGCCATACTAATTCACCATTATGACATGTCACTGACAGCCCTAAAGTATAAACTATATAATTATCATAGTTATAGATAGTACCTCATACGAATCTCCTACTTAGTCACTATGGGCTCCGATGCTGGCTCACTTCGTCATTCATTTATGGCACCGCCTATTTTTTTTTTCATGGTTTCTCCAAGGGTAAGTCATGTGTGACTAATCTTCTATCCTTTTACACTAAAGTATGTAAGGCGTCAGATAACAATGATAATTACGATGTTATTTAACTTGACTTTAGCAAAGCGTTCGACAAGGTGCCACACCAGAGACTACTCAATAAAATCAAAGCGCATGGCATAGGAGGAAAATTGTTAGAATGGATTAGAGCTTGGATTAGTAACAGAAAACAGCGGGTCACCATAAATGGAGTAAAATCTAGGTGGGGCAATGTTACTAGTGGGGTCCCCCAGGCCTCGGTTTTGGGCTCCTTGTTGTTCATTATGTACATAAACGACTTAGATGATGGGATAAATAGTGATGTTAGTAAGTTTGCGGGCGACACTAAAATAGGACGCCAAATTAGGTCAGGAGGCGACGCAGAGATTCTGCAGGATGATCTTAACAAATTGTTCACATGGTCGGTGAAATGGCAAATGAACTTCAGTATCTATAAATGTAGCGTGTTAAACGTAGGGCTACACAATCCCGAAAATAGATACAGCTTAGATAACACGCTTTTAGAAAAAACTGAGTGCGAGAGAGACTTGGAAGTTCTAGCGGGTCTGACCTTAAAACCAGGAAACAGTGCATTAGCGCAAGGAATAAAGCAGAACATTAGGTTTCATTGCTAGGACGGTAACGAATAGAAGTGCAGAGGTAGTTATCAAACTCTATCTAGCGATAGTTAGACCCATCCTTGACTATGCGGTACAGTTTTTGGTCTCCGTCCTACAGAATGGACATCAATTTACTAGAATCAATACAGAGAAAGATCCAGAGTGCGGGGTGATCTAATACAGTTGTTCAAATGGATCAAAGGCTTTAACAAGGGTGGTGCAAGCAAGGTCATCATATCAAAACAACCGGGCAGGACTCGCAGTAATGGTTTTGAACTGGACAAATTTAGATTTAAGAAGGAAATAGCCAAAAATTGGTTTACTAATAGAATGGTCGACGAATGGAATAGACTTAGTAACCATGTAGTAAGCGCCGAAACTATCAGTTGTTTTAAGAAACGATTAGACAACTTTATGGATGGGGATGACAGGTGGTGATTGATACGGAGCTGCCGATTGTAGGCCTTATGGTCTCTTGCAGTCTCCTTCATTTTTATGTTCTTATGTAGATAAAACAATATCAGGTGCAGTTTCGTTTAAGGGAATTGATTTGGAACGAGTTACTGCAGATAGGGGAAAAATTCAGGATGTATGTGATCTACAATTGTATGATTTTTGTCACAGTATCTAAGAGAGATACTACTAATGAACCTGCAAGGTCATTGTTTAGGATGAGCTTAACTCCAGGAATTGGCATTGACTTTTCTCTGAGGCTAATTGTTACATTCTGTCTACCCTCCCCTCATGCCATATCTCTTTCTCCTCTCTTTATCTCCCACTTTCTCATTATCATTTATTAAGTGTGTGTGTAAACACCTAAAGTATCATTTCAACGATCGCTTCATGAACTGCCAAATGTTAAAATTTGTAGATGATAAACGAGTAAAAGCAGCAATGATTGCAACAAACCATTGGCAATTTTAATTACAAGTAACAAGCAATTTGCGCAAATTGTGTGTACACCATTTTAATGTTTGTTTCTCCCCGCAAGGCTCGGGCTATATAAGGAGTAAAATGTTTTTCATCGATGTTATTTCTGAAGAAGCCCTGCTGGGCGAAACGTAAAATATATTGGACTCCCACACTCTGCGTTTGGCCTCTTCCCTACTGATGATAAACCCTTTAACGTCATCTTCATATGTGCCCGCCCAACTTATGCCCGGTCTTGTAGACCCTTGCGCTTGGCGAGGTGACTTTTCAAAAATGATGTATTAGTTATCTATATTATCAATAATAAAGTTAGTTTTATTCATGCAGATGGTACACATTGTTTAGTTTTCGTAACCATGGTTTTTATGAGACATAACAAATTCAGACTTGCAAGGGAAACCTTTTTTATTCTATACTAAAAAAATCTGAATATTATGTTCTAATATAATATTTGTATTTATTTCATTGCATAGTTCACTCGCAAATCTTTATTTTGAATACGATGAACAATCAATTGGATGTATTTAATGTATTCTAATGTTACAATACATTTTAATTTTATCTTATAGTTACTGTAGGGGTAACATTTAATGTGCATCTTCACACAGTGAACAATTTGCACTGTAATTCTGCATTACAAATGCATAACGTCAACAGCTAGTCTAACCACCGCGTGCGTTAATTACCTCCATTAGCCTACTGCCTAGTTTAGGCCACCTTTCAAGACAGAAGGACATTACCTATTCAAGCCGACGAGACTGGGAACGCGACACAATTGTAACAGTTACAGTATAAGTTCAGACGATGGTACCATCCACTTCATTCCAATTGATCTCAAGATCCGAGTGGCTCAGAGAGTTACGTTCCATCTCCACGCGAGAACACTACGCATGTTTACACCATGTCAGGCTCAGCTGATACCATATGCAGACAACACACACACACACACACACACACACACACACACACACACACACACACACACACACACACACACACACACACACACACACACACACACACACACACACACACACACACACACACACACACACACACACACAATCTAACATCTTCCTATCAGATATACTCTCTATTCTTAAACCAAACCCTTTTATATACCCAGACATTGCTCGACATATCAGTGGAAAATGAAGCTATACCTATATTGCATATATAAAAGAAAACACACCATGTTCCCTCGTGTATCAATAGGACAATGCGACAAGTCAATCTATCTAACCAGGAAAATTTTGGTAGACTGAAATGGCTTGGTGCAAATCAAAGGTAAATGAAAGAGAAGTTCTTTTAGACAGACATTCACTCAACTCTCCGTCGCCACGAAGAGGAAGACTATAGTCAACGCAAGGAGAAATGACCGATAAGGCGTGGCTAGGAGATTTCCCGGTGTTGCCACATATGGGCATCCATGGCGAGAACGTGCGTGTGGATGCAATGTTTTCTGAATGCAGTGTGAGGGGGGCGGGGCCAGAGATTAGATGTAGTGGCAGTGTCGCTCTCGCATGCACATATGCCATATCTTCACTTAAAGAAACGAAACCTTTGTATAGAAAACATTGCTTTGATTTTTATCTCAGTGGTGGTGTGTGACAAAAAATTATAATATAATCGTATGAGGCAACATTATAAAATTATAAAATAGAATTATATAATAAAATAAAATTATAAAATAATTATATGTGGCACCACAGGGGAACTCCCAGTGCTCCGCCCTAACGGCCAGATCTCAGTGCATAGGGTATAGGAGGACCAGATCCAAGACCGCGACCCGAGGTCCCATGGTCCTTGCGAGGCTATTGGCGCTGAGCCTGAGACTACTAACTACGGAATGAACCTTTCGTCGCCTCTAGCACGCATATAAGACAATGTATGCGCGCACGTGCGTGCTTCAAAGAGGGGAACCCGCATTATTAATCAATCACATTTTTCATGGTTTGCGGGGCTGGTACCTCCTCGAACCTCAGTTTTATTGGTGGTCCGGAAGTGGTTATACATGAACGCAGGAGACGGTGTCCATGGTATGTCACCAGAGTGACGATACCAGGAGGAAGCTGATATATCATACACACACGCACAATAATGCCCAGTTACCTCTGGTGCTGAAGTGAACAACGGTCGGGGGCCATTACTCAGAGTGGATGCCTCTTCTAAGCTCTGCGTCACGGCGAGGGTTCGAACAGTCACGCCACGGTGGGCCCCGACCGTCAACCGAGGGAAGCCTCTACCCTCCACCGTGGTGCTCAGCCACAGCAGTAACCTCCACAGTAAACAGGAATCACTTTTCCTTTCGAGAATTTCGACTTGGCCTTCGCCATGTCATGGGTCTGATTACCTGTCCAATTGGGAATCCTAGGTCGAGCCCTTAACCATTTTACTACCAATGGGGAGACAATGGGCTAAATGGAGTAGTCTGAAACATCCGCATTAAATGAATAAGTAATGTGCGGTGCCAAAGAAGACAAAGTTTTGGGGGACTGTGAATTCTCTGTGGCGTGGAAGGTCTTCTGTGATAATGTGAGTGCTCCCCTCTTTGTGAAACTATGAGTCTCTGGTGACATTCCAGTTTCTCTGTGGCGCTGTAGGTCCTTCATGGCACTGCTGGTTCTCCTACTACAATGGAAATTCCCTGTGGCTCTGTAATTACCTCGTGGGTCTCCCTGTTACTCTCTGATCCCTTTCAACCATACGTGTTTCCCGTGGCACAAACTTCCTTTACTCTGAAACATTCCAGGACGCCATAGACGCTCCGGGATCCCTGCAGGACCGACAGTTCTCTGTGGGCATTTCGAGTACATTGTGGCCCCTTGAATATCCTGTGGCATTGAAAATCTGTAGGTCCTCTATAACTACTGTTCCCCAGTGACATTGTGAAATCCCTCTTCAAATCGTTAGGGCGTTCAACACAACAGGATATTTATTGAGCGGCGAGGAGATCGGTCCTCCAAAAATCACTCCAAATTTGCTTACGGGATGCATAAATACGGTGAAATATTTAATCATAATTAATCACCCTTCTTTTGAACTTTGTGGCATAGTCAATAAATTTTTGTTCGAGTACATTTTCTTTTCTAATATCACGCCATATATTTCATTCAGTCTGATGATGGAATGTGGACAGAATGGAATCACATTTCAAAATATAAAAAGTAAATTGGTAAGAAATTCGATGACAATGGTTTCGTTCATAATATTTTCGCTATTATTGATGACCTGCACATTTGTTCTGGGTGACGCCAAGCGATTTTATTCAGGATTAATTCAGAAGATTCGGGGACTCTACGCATGTAACTGTTGGATTAAACAAGTAGAGATTAGTAATCCTGGACTTAATACGAGTTCTAGTGTAGAGAAATAGTTCAATCGCGTTACTTGAACAAATGCTTGGGTAGTAGTTATTGTCATTCACGTAGCCAACTCAGGTAATCTATACAGTCAGGTACCATGTCTAACCTCTCCTTTGTATCGTCACATCCTATTAGATCGACCTTTGAGGCATCGGTCTGTCACTCCAGCTCATCGACGCGCCTTGCTGTTCCTAGTTTGGAGGTCGCTGGTTATTTCCTCTAGAATATTTCATATAATTCGTTCTACTCCACGTGTGGGCCGAGTTTAGTTATGACGCTGCATTTCGCCGCTGTACAGTTACGTTTGGTCATCCCTTAAACAGTGATAATGAATTACCTTTGTGATGATCACAATGGAGTGACAACAATACAGATTGTCAGATGGAGAGCTTCCGGCTCATAAAAAAAGAAAAAATCAAATCGAACAAAGAAATGATGATGATATGGTTTAACGTCACAAACACCCCCTATCGGAAGGCTAGGGCAATGCCCCTCACAGAGGGCTTTGTAGGTTGGAATTTAATCAACTTCAACGGGGTCAGAATTGGAACCGCTTTCCGCTCGACCTTCGCCGCAAGTAAAGACTCCCTATCCCGCCAAGACAGAAATCACAACACGAGGCTTTGATGTTTACAAGGAACAAGTGAAACTCACATCTTAGTACCGTTGTACGTCAAATTGTCTCTGCGGGGGGGGGGGTGTCATACATTAACTAGACAGTTGGTGATGTTGTTCCTACCTACCTCAAGGTTAAATATACGTCTTGGCAATCTAAAATCATTATTTCACGTCTGGTTAGTATTCATTATGGAAATGACTAGACTTAATTTTATGAGCTTTTTGCTTCACACTGAACCAACATATTCCAAATATGGACGGGCTAATGAGTGATACAGTTGATTGAGGAGAGCAGAACTTTTGAAGTTAGAAGATCGAGCTTCCTCTCCTAGAATCTCATATTCTCTGGTGGAGAGACAAAATCCTTATTACTCTCCGCTTTGATTTTTTTTTTCCAGATAAGTTGTAGTCCTATTCAAAATAATTTTCATCTGAACCACACTTCCGACCATTGCTCTAGTTGATCTAGATTTTTTTTAATTTCCAGCTGATCTGAGAGATTGTTATTCCGCACAGTTTAGAGTTAGATTTGGGCCCAAGGTCTTTCTCATTGATGCATACACTGAAAAGAAGTGACCCAAGAATGGAACCCTGAGGATTTTCACTTTTCTGATCCAACCTAGCAAATTTAGTAATATTCTGATTACAGATGAGTCAAGCCACCGATATGAGGTACAAAGAATGTATCATGTGTGGTTAGTCCAGTCCTGCATACTGAACTCGATGGCATCTTGGGAAGGAGGTGAAAACTGCCTAGGTTTACTACTTCGTTGTGGATACGTAATTTGTCTTACAGTTTTCCTTATATGGCGCTAAAAGATTCCATTCAGTTTTGGTAACGTCGTTGCAGAGAAGACCAATGATTCTCCTGATTCAAGAAATTCGCAGGTCGTCTCAGTACAAGCACATTGTGGTCATGGAACATAAAAGTAGGAGATGGTCTAAGCTCTAGCGATCAAGAAATAAGGTTTAATATTATATGGAAAAATCAAATCATACGAATAACGTTCTAGTTGCTAATTTCAGGAGAGCCAATGTTGATGAAATGAGAAAGTGTTTAGGGCAATTGGTCACTTACGAGACCAACCCAGAGGACTATGACAGGGTAAGGTAAACGGTCAGTCCGGACGTCATTGGCGCAGTCAGGTGTCGGGTCCCGGAGGGTGAGATGCGTTCCTTTGGGTCAGGTCACTCACAAGCGTTAGGTAAATGGCACAGTCAACAATCTGCATGCAATGCACAGTAACCTAACAGTTTCGATTTTGAATGTGCAAAATAAACTATTCCCCTCAAAACAGTAAGGTCCAGTACTAATACTCCCAAATGGATGACGGATAGGCCGAAAATCGAAATCGGAATAAAAAGAGGGCTTTAGAATTAAAAACGAGGAAATACACCTAAGGTCTAAATATAAGACTGGTTAAAAAGAACATGCGCACAGCGAAAAGCAACCATGAAATTAAAGTTGCCAGACAAGCGAGATCCAACCCAAAGGACTTCTTTAATATTTACAGAACAAAAAATAAGGAAAAAATATGCCCGATTAAAAACGACGAAGATGTCATGATAGATTCGGAGGAAAGAATAAGGGATGCGACTAACAAATCTTTTCTCATGGTGTTTACAAAGGAGAGGTTAGATATGGCAGGAGAACTACCCGAAGTCAAAAACCTGGCAGGAGGCAGTGCCAAGGTTAAGACTCGGCATGAGGAGTAGTTAAAATCAAGGCCCTAGTTGTATATAATCTCCGTAGCTCAACAAAGTCAACCAGAAACTTTACCTCACCCTCAAACCACCACTACATGTAGCAAAACACATTTGTTTTGTTACACTGGTGGGCAGCGGTGTTCCCACGCCAAATCCGAAGAGAGGCCCGATTAAAATTGCCGTCCTCAGCCGCTCAAGCCACGCCTACCACGTAGCAAAAACACATTTGTTTTGTTGCAGAGAGCTCAAAGAGTGTAAATTTGAAATCTGAGACCAGTTAACGGAAATATTTAATAAATCGATTGACACTGGTTTTGTACCTATTGCTTGGGGGCAGGCAAACGTTGTTCTTGTTTTCAAAAAGGGAGATAAATTGTTTATATGCAACTACAGTCCAATCAGTTTGACATTACTTATTGGTAAATGCTTGACTCAATAATAGCCAATAGAACAAAAAATCATACCGAGAGACTGATTCGTGATTCACAGCATGGATTCTCCAATGATGAATCACGTATAACTAATCTTCTATTTTTTTTTTACACTAACTTCTTCAAGGCGTCAAATAATAATAATAGTTACAAAGTTATTTACCTTGCCTTTAGCAAAGCGTTCGACATGGTGCCCCACCAGGAACTACTAAATAAAGTCAAGTCCATGGCATGGGAGGAAAAATGTTTGAATATATTAGAGCTTGGATCAGTGACTG
Organism: Oratosquilla oratoria; assembly: GCF_046742065.1. NCBI lineage: Eukaryota > Metazoa > Arthropoda > Malacostraca > Stomatopoda > Squillidae > Oratosquilla > Oratosquilla oratoria. Next base: position 67,023,745 of record NC_134779.1, read on the forward strand.
AAAGCAGTGGGTCACTGTAAACGGTGTAAAATCCAAATGGGGGAGTGTTTCTAGTGGAGTTCCACAGGGCTTGGCTTCGGTCCCTTATTGTCCATTGTGTACTTAAACGACTTGGACAATGGGATTAATAGTGATGTTGGTAAGTTTGCGGGTGACACTAGAATAGGACACCTAATTAGGTCAGGAGAAGACGCTCATTCTGCAGCAGGGTCTTAATAAATTGTTCACATGGTCAGTTAAATGGCAAATGGACTTCAATATCTCAAAATGCAGCGTGCTAAACGTATATTTACACAACACAGAAAGCAAGTACAGCTTAGATAACACTTATTTAGAGGAAACTGAGTGCGAGAGAGACTTGGGAGTTCTAATGAGTCCTGCCCTTAATTAAATACAGGAAACAGTGCATTAGCGCAAGGAATAGAGCTAACAGAGCATTAGGTTTCAATGCTAGGACTATTACAAATAAAAATGCAGAGGTTATTATCAAACTATGTGCGGTACAGTTTTGGTCTCCGTCCTATAGAATGGACATTAGTTCACTAGAATCAGTACAGAGGAGAATGACCAAAATGATGCATGGGTTCAGAAATTTACCTTACGAGGACAGCCTCAAGCACCTTAACTGACTCTATCTGGAAAGACACAGAGTGAGGGGCGATCTAACAGAGGTGTTCAAGTGGATCAAATGATTTTACAAGGGTACGCAAACAAGGTCATCATATTAAGACAACAGAACAGGACTCGCAGTAATGATTTAAATTGGACAAATTTAGATTTAAGAAGAAAATAGGCAAGAACTGGTTTACCAATAGGGTGGTATACGTGTGGTATTTACTTAGTGTCCCTGTAGTGAGTGCTGAAACTAGTGGTTGAAAAAAAAAATAGACAATTTTATAGGTGGGTGACAAATGGTAATAGACATGGAACTGCCTAGTGTAGGCCCTGTGGTCTCGTGCACTCCCCCTCATTCTTATGCTCTTGATAAGTGAAGGTTGGGGAAACGAAAGAAAATATATTATTTTCACTTTATTTGATTATACAAAGTACACGCGTATATATGCAGAGATTGTTCTTAGATAGGAAGTAAAAAGAATAATACTGTAGATGATCAGGCATGAGAGACACAATTATGATAGCCTACACTAAAAGACAAATATTATATGTAAAAAAGAAAAAAAACAAAAAAAACCTTGTGTCTTCCCAACTTCACCAAAAACGGTAGACGGTTAACCGTTTACCACCGAGTTGGGGGTTCCGTTTACCACCGAGTTGGGGTTCCCTGCTACTGGCAGACACCTTCACTGTTGAAGTCCGTTTCATCCCGAAGGCAGCGGAGCCCCCTGCCGCACCTGCCGCGAATGAACCAAGGCCCCCCGCACACCTCGCCTGGGCCCTGTGGGTAAAGGGTAGTAATAAAATCGTCTGCCGGCAGCCAGAACATCTGTGAAAATCTACCAAAACAAGCACCATGTGAGGACAGAGCCTTCATTGGCACGAGTCTCACTTGTTCAAATTTGATCAAGTGCCCTTTACTCGATCAAGCTGTAACAACCGAAATGCCGTACTGATAGAGGGTCCGTCCTCATAGGGTGTTTATTTTGATAGACCTGTCGGCAACTGCCAGTTTCATACAAATATACAAGACATGAATAGTGGTGACCGGGTTCATTGAAGTGGTCTTGGACCTTTCGCTTTGCAAAGGGGCCTTTCCCTCGGTTGAGTAAAATCGCCTGGCAGTAGCCAGAAAAATGCGCAAGTCGTCAATGGAGTGCATTTATTTATCTAATTATTTATTCACTTATCATATATTAATTGATTCTTTTGTTTTCATATTCCTTTGGTCAATGTTTTATCTAATATATTTCTTTTATTTCTATCTATCTTTTCATTATTTGTTTATTAGCTTTTCTATTGGGGTTTCTTATTCATTAATATATATTTGTTCCTCTATTTCCTTATTTTTGTAATCTATGATTTTACATATTTTTGTGTATTCTCATCTCGCGCCATTAATGTCTATGAAATATGATACACACACACACACACACACACACACACACACACACACACACACACACACACACACACACACACACACACACACACACACACACACAGATTTTAACTAACACTGGGGGATCATATACTGCTAGGGAAGTACTATGGAAGTGAATGAATCAAAAGAGGTCTCGTGAATAGACGAGGGATATAAATTGATCATCAACTGACTTTAGCGCAGACAAGGCAGCAGCCGCAAACATCCTTTTTGGGCCCCCACAAGCAGGTGGCGGGGTTCAGGTGATCGCATACCGTGTCCGAACACTTAATACACCTCAGACCTTGACTCCTGAAGAAAGAAAGAAGGGCATGAGACGCAGAAAAACAACAACTAGAAATATATATATTTCACCTTTGGTTTGTATAGAACTCATCAAGTTATGTATCAAGGATTGCAAGTTTGAATTTCATGGTGAATATTACACTCAAAAATTTGGTATGGCAATGGGTAATCCCCTTTCGCCAGTGTTAAGTAACCTATATATGGAATTTTTT
>NC_134779.1:67031300-67043800 GCF_046742065.1 Oratosquilla oratoria
TTCATTAGCCCCCTTTTCAGACCATTACTGTAATTTATCTAAATCTTCTTGAATATCTAATTGGTGATCATTTGCCATTCCGCACCGTTATGTATCATCAGCAAATTTGGAAACAGTAGATTTTAGTCCATGGTCTATGTCATTTATATATACTATGAATAGAAGTGGCCTAAGAACGGAACCCTGAGGAACTCCACTTGTAACATTTTTCAATCTAGAAGTTTTTTCCATTTTTCTCTTGGGACATATCCGGATATAATGGATTTCTTGAAAATAATTTCTAATGGAACAACAATCTCATTTTTCACTTACTTTAAGATTCTTAGATGCCAATCGTCAGGCCCTGGTGTTTTATCAACTTTGAGTTTATCTATACACCTTTAATTTTTTCTTTTGTTATATTTACCGTAGTGAGTAAGTTTACCCTAGACTTTTCACAGGTTTCAGTTTGGAGTTCACTTTAGGTGTTTCGTTTACGAATACCGAGCTAAAATAATTGTTTAGACTATTACACATTCTTTCATTTGAATATTCAAGTTGACCGTCAGCATATAACTGTGGACCAATGTGATTCCTAACAACCTTTTTATCTCTAATTTAACTATAGGTTTCTTTGGGATTCTCTTTGGATTTATCAGCGATAATAATCTCGTATTGTCGTTTTCGTTTTTTATTGTCTTTTTAAATCTCTCTGTATTGATATATAACTTTCATAGTCATGGAAATAAAGCACAACATGCAAATTTTTACCAAATGTAAACATTCCAATGTGAAAACATATACACACATACATACATACATACCCCTTATAAGGGAGGTAGAAAAAAGGCATAAATTCCACTCTCGCCCTACCATTCACCCACCTCCCTCCCTCTTATCTTGGCTCCTCCTGGATGACGGGTCTTCCCTACATCTCGCCCACTGCCCTGGGTCAGAGGCAGTGTCGCAAGACAGAGCACATTCACAGTAAGGCCGCTTCATTAAATCGGCGACCACCCCTCATGCAGAATCACATACTCCTCAACATCACCCACCATCTACCTTTCGTGCATCATAGCATCATCCATACATAACCATTCACCCCTATCTTTGCCTTCTCCCGTCCTTTCCCGACGCCCCTTTTACCCCATCCATCCATCTCGTATTTGATCTCCACCTCATGTTCACTTCTTCCACGTCTGCCCTCCACACCTCTTTTACTAATGTTTCTTCACTCATTCTTTCCGTGTGTCCAAACCATCCTAATACTCTTTCATCAACTATATCTCCCAACTCCCTTTCCACTCCTCAACCCCTCGTTTCTCATTCTATCCAGCTTAGTTACCCCAATCAGTCACGGCATTTACCCCTCAGCTATAATGTGTTATTTTCATTGATATAGTGCAAAAACTAGTTTCTATACCGACAAGTTTTATTAATAGTCTCTTAGCTTTAGTAACGCCACCACGTCTTCTCTACATCTCCCATGTTGGTGGGGTACGGGCCTGCTCTAAGCCACTATGCCTGGGCATTGGTGACATGACAATGTCACTTACTTTTGTCAATGTTATTACAGGGAAAGAGATCAATATAAAGAGAAAAACAAAACAAAAATCTTGCTTTTATTTACCTTATTTCACAAGAAAACACATTGGGCATTCTCAAATGTAAAAGAGAAAATTATTAAACGCTCAACAATGTAGCAAATACCTTCTCTATGAGGTGAATAGGCACGATAACCGTAAAAAAAAATCAACAGTGGTTCCATCCCGAACCAAAAACAGAAGGATTAGACATGTAACTGTTTGCCGATTAGTGACGATTCCTCCTAGGGGGACCACGGCCAGGAAAGACTATGGGCTTCCCTCCTCCTCTTATACAAATACCGTCGCTGTTGAAGTCCGACTCATCCCGAAGACAGAAGAGCCCCCTGCCGCAGTTCCCATGGATGAACCAAGGACCTCCACACACCTCATACTGGGCCTGTAGGGGCGGGTTGGAAGGAAGTAATACAATTGCCTAACCACAGTGAGAATAAGTATACAAGACAAAAATTATGATATCAGGCACCTGTCACCCATAACCAGCACATAATGGGGCGGTCACAGGACTGGTAAGGGAGAAATTAGAGGGAGTAGCAGAACGGAGGGATAGTGTACAAGTTAAAAGTGATCAGCGTTCGTCCTGGAGTGGAGATTAGTCTCAATCTTAAAAGAATGTTGAGTGACTCTGGTCGGGAAGGATAACACTAAAGCCCCTATGACAGGGAATGCATTAAACTGTGACCAGAGCAGTGGGTGGGGATAGGGGTTATTTTTCACGCACAAGGAGCTATGACGGTAGAGACAATAATGGGCTCTTGGACAGAAGTGAGGTGGGTGAAGGATGGATTAAAAATGCCGATCTATTATGCACCCTCCCCCAACACACACACATACAAGACGATGAAAGGGTTCGTTCCTGCATGGAGAGTTTCCTTTGGATGGAGACAGTCGTTCGGTGTCAAATTGGAAAAAAAAAAAACAGGAGCCGATGATTTTTAATGTAAAAATATATATATATTTTTATGGCTCCATATGAAAAAAATACACGAAAGGCCATTTATATGTTGCATACTCAAGAGGATAGTTTAGAAAATCTCGACAATAATGTGAACGATGACTCAATAATTCTAAATGCTACGAGGATTCACTCCAACTCCGAACCTTTGAGTCAACTGTTGTTTGTTGATGAAACTATGCTTGTAGCCGGGTAAGAGCAAAGTCTAAAACAGTCAGAGACTGAAATCAGGATGACATGTGATAGGAGAAAGTTGATGCTAAATGTGAAAAAAAAATTGGAGGGAATAGGTCAAAGAACAAATACTCAAAAGTGGGAAAAAGGATAACTTGACAGTTAACTCACTTTGGCGCAGACCGTGCAGCATCCGCAAACGTCACTTTCGGTCCCCGCTGGACAGTTGAAGGGGTTCAGGGGCGGGCAGTCCGACTTATTACACCGAAGGCATGACAACCCTTGGATCCTGAGAGAGGGATAAAGGACATAGAGATGAGGGACGGGCATTGTCATTGCGAAATGACCATGTCTTCAGAAGAAAACAGAGCCCAGTGAAAGGTTAGAGCAATAAAAAGCTTCAGCCTATCATCGACTATTGATCCCTCACCCACACATTAATCCCTTTCATCACCTTAGTAAACGGGATGTGACGAGGTTACCCACTTGCCGTACCTTTGGACGAAGGCGATGATACCCAGGAGCAGGAGCAGGAGGTGAGGACCCGTCTGAAGTCCCATTTTGACTGTAACGACGTTCTCTATGGGTACTGCGGGTGTTCAAAGAGGAACTGACGCTCCCTGGCGGCTGAGGCGACTTTTAAGTGCGCCAGAGGTGCGGTGCTGGGATTCCCCAGATTCCTCTGGAGCATTTTTCCTTCTCTGAAGCCTTACTTATTTATTCATTCATTCATTCATTCATTCATTCATTCATTCATTCATTCATTCATTCATTCATTCATTCATTCATTCATTCATTCATTCATTCATTCATTCATTCATTCATTCATTCATTCATTCATTCATTCATTCATTTATTTATTTTTGCAGGTTGCCACATGCACGATCTATCTCAGATTGTCCATGGTAAATCGTTCAAGAACTCAGGTATGTGGAACAGTAAAAAATGTGAGTGGTGACGGGAAAGGAAATAATATTAGTAATAATGATAAATGAATAAATGGATAACATTAAATAACGTCGGTGTCATCAATGAGTGACGAAGTGGGCCAGCATCGGAGCCTGTTACCAGGCATAACTGTATAACATTTATGTGGTTTATATTTTTTAAGGCCATCAGTGATATGTCATAAGATGCCTTAGTAAGGAACGGTTCCACACACACACACATACGCACGTATGCACACACCTACTAAACCAATTTATTTAGCACTTTGAGCAATATGAAAGGGTGAATCTATACTCAGCTGTAATTTCATCGCAGCCAAAATTGTAAAGAAATCAGAGTTAGTGTGTAACTTTATATCATATTACCTTTATTCTTCGTAAAGCATAATCGAGTGTTTGTGACTTACATGTAGTTTAAAGAAAATAAAAGAAAGGCACTTACTTGGATCATATGCCTCTCTTCCGCCTCCCTATCTTTCCCTCCCATTTCTTACAAACCATTATTCCTTCGACTGAATAAAATCGCCTGGTGGCAGCCAGAGCAAACGTACAAGTTTGAAGGATTGAAAGAAAATATTCTGGTTGAACGTCTTACAATTTGGTTTTGTATTTAAAAATCATATCCTTCCCAGACTCCATTCCATCATTTAGATTAAATGAAAATATGGTAACGACACTGGCCAACAAAGAATTTTGACACAAGAGAATATGACACTTGTTTTTTATGCATTTTTGCATTCTGAATAGAATTCTAATGTGAAAAAATGTATCACCCATATTTTTGTGTTCCAGTATATTCCTATCTTTTGTTTATAGAATGATCGCCATCGTGTTTTCGAATACTTTCTGTCATTTCTATTTTCGGCAATGATGTCCAGTATGTTATGGAGGAACATGGTCACACATATATCACAAATGAGTGGCGCTTGTTTATTGACTCCTCCAAAGGAAGAGTGAAAGCAGTCTTATTCCATAATGGAAGCAAGTTTCCTTCTACTCATCTGGCTCATGCAGCTAACATGAAGAAAACACATGAGAATATGAAGTTTCTGTTGCAAAAGCTAAGTATGAGGAATTGAAAAGTAACATCTGCGGTGACCTAAAGGTTGTTACAATTTTACATGGAATGCACATGTAAATTACTACACGATTCCACGATATAAGCTCACAAGACAAGATCTCACGCGACAAAAGCTTACACCCTTAAAGGAAAAAAATAGAAACGACAGAAACTCACAGGTTAAGCTCACGGTGTTGTTTCATTTAGACATTTCCAAGTTGGGTGCTCTCCTATTTCAGAATTACCAAATGGACGCTTCTCATTTGACCCTTTTCAAAAATTGGCTATAAAACAAATATTATCATTATAAGGGCTTATTAACATTACAGTTTTGTATATGTACTAATGTTGCCATGATGAGATTAAGAGTGGATATGACCTAAAATGTCTCACTCTCATATATATACAGATATATATACATATATATATATATATACAGATATATATATATATATGTATATATAAATATATATGTGTGTGTGTGTATATAATAATGATAATAATAATAATAATAATAATAATAATAATAATAATAATAATAATAATAATAATAATAATAATATTATTATTATTATTATTATTATTATTATTATTATTATTATTATTATTATTATTATTATTATTATTATTATTATTATTATTATTATTATTATTATTATTATTATTATTATTATTATTATTATTACTATTATTATTATTATTACTATCATTATTATTATCATTATTATTATTATTATTATCATTATTATCATTACTGTTATTACCATCAATGTTATCGGTATCGTTATCATTAATATCATTGTTGTCACTATCACCTTGCATGCCTTTGTTAGCAACTGGATTGAAGCCTGTTTCCGGCACTTTCATTCCATGTGGTGACAATAAGTTTTGCGATCCCACCAACCCCCCTCCTCACACATACACACACACACACACACACACACACACACACACACACACACACACACTCCACCACTCCGTTTGTAGGGTTGTAAAGCGCCTCTGTTCCGCTTAAAAGTCGCCGCGGCCGCCAGGGATCGTCAGATCGTCCGAGACTACCCGCCGTGTGCAGACGGAACCTCGTTGCTGTCAACATGGATCTTCAAACGCGTCCCCACCTCGTGCTTCTGCTCCTGGGTGTCCTCGCCTTCGTCCAGAGGTATGGGGATGGAACATCATGTTCGCCATGGTGAACCCGCGCACGCACGCACACACACACACACACACACACACACACACACACACACACACACACACACACACACACACACACACACACACACACACACACACACACACACACACACACACACACACACACACACACACACACACACACACACACACACACACACACACACACACACTCGGTGGCATAGACACACTCGGTGGCATAGACACACTCGGTGGCATAGTTGGTAGAGCGCTGAACTGGGAAGCAGAAATGCTCCCAGCACCCAGTTCGAATCCTGCCCAGGGCCGAAATTATTTCGGTATCGCTGTGCCTCGGGTCGTTACTCTGACTCTCGTGGGCGGGGAGTTGGGTGTGTGTGTGTGTGTGTGTGCAAGGTCATAGCATTACCCATAGATCGGACCTACGAGCTCTGAGCTCTCTTCCAGGAGGGAAATAGCTGTCGATCACGAGTCCAACACGTGATCCAAGACCAAGTGAATACAAGACCAAGACCAAGTGAATACACACACACACACACACACACACACACACACACACACACACACACACACACACACACACACACACACACACACACACACACACACACACACACACACACACACACACACACACACACACACACACACACACACACACACACACACACACACACACACACACAGACATGCCCCCCCAACCCCTGCTCATTGATATGGTGGTATCGAGCTCGGCCGGTAATTCAGCTATTCGAGTTCGAGTCTCACCCGGGGCTGAAAGTTTCAGCATGGCTATCCGGCAGCCGCTATTCCAACTCTGGATGGCAAGGAGTTTGGAGTTTGTGTAAAATCACAGCATTACCCAGAGATCAGACCATACCGTATATGAGCTCTGAGTTCTCTTCTGGGAGGTTAATAGCTGTCAATCACGAGTCCAACACGTGATCCAAGGTCGCGGTGAATCGTACTGGTCGATTTTGAGGTGGTACCGTGCTCGACCGCCAATTCAGCAGAATCTGAGTTCTAGCCTCACTCAGGCTAGAACTGTGTGTGTGCGTATGTGTGAGTGTGTGTGTGTGTGCGTGTGTGTGTGTGTGTATGTGTGTGTGTGTGTGTGCGTGTGTGTGTGTGTGTGTGTGTGTGTGTGTGTGTGTGTGTGTGTGTGTGTGTGTGTGTGTGTGTGTTTGTTTGTGTGTGTGTGTGTGATTAGCCATGGTCACCATAGTCTTTTGGATCACGTGTAGGACTCGTGATCGACAGCTATTTCCCTCCCAGAAGAGAGCTCAGAGCTCGTATATGACCAATCTATGGGTAATGTTGTGACCTTACAAGCACACACACACCCAACTCCTTGCCCCAGAGAGTTGGAGTAACAACCCGCAGTGCAGCGATACTAAATTTATTTCAGCCCTGGGCGGGATTCGAACCCGGACCATCGTAGTGGCAGCCGGGAACTCTACCAACTGCGCCACGGGTTGTGTGTGTGTGCGTGTGTGTGTGTGTGTGTGTGTGTGTGTGTGTGTGTGTGTGTGTGTGTGTGTGTGTGTGTGTATTTACCTAGTTGTATTTACCTAGTTGTATTCTACGGGTAGGGGAGCTATGCTCGTGGTGTCCCGTTTTCATATCTCGTTTAATCTAAACTATTTTTAAATTCATGTATTGTTTTTGCACACACCACTTTCTCATCTAACTTGTTCCAACTGTCTATTACTCTGTGAGGAAAGCTGTTCTTTTTCAGGTCTCTTCTAGTCCTCTTGTATTTCTGTCATCCCATTTTATCAGATTCTCTCTATCAGTAATTTCTATGCCTTTCATGATTCTGTAAATAACTATCAAATCTCCTCTCTCTTTTCTTTGCTCTAGTGTCTGTAGTTCAAGATTTGCTAGTCTCTCTTCATATGATAGTTTTGAGAGTGTAGGTGCCAGTTTTGTAATTGCTCTTTGTATTCTTTCAAGTTTTTTTTTTTACATTTTTTTTTTGTACTTGGTGACCATATCGTTGCTGCATATTCCAATCTTGGTCTTATCATGGTGATTAGAATTTTCTTCACCATTTCTTCATCCAGGTATGTAAATGCAACTTTGATTGTTCTTATTAAATTATAGGTTTCTCCAAAAATCTTATTTATATGTTTCTCAGGTGACATATTATTCATAACAATGACTCCCAGGTCTTTTTCATTTTCTACTATTTTTATTCCTTCTTCTCCCAATTTATATGATCCTGTTATTCTGTTTTTACTTTTTCCAAATTCCATTATACTACACTTCTTTGTATTGAACTCCATCTCCCACTTCCTACTCCATTCCTGTACTTTATTTAGATCTCTCTGTGGTGATTCACAATCTTCTTCCGTGTTCACTTTTTTCAATAGTTTTGCATCATCTGCAAAGAAGCTCATATAGCTTTCAATTCCTTCATCCATATCATTAATATATATAGCAAACATTAATGGGGCCAGAAACTGTTCCTTGTGGAACACCGCTTATTACGTCATCTCATTTTGAGTGTTGGTCTCTTATCACTACTCTCATTTTTCTTTCTTGCAAAATGTCTTCCATCCATTTAAGCAGTTTGCCCTGTATTCCTCCTTCAGTTTCTAATTTCTTAAGCAACTTCTTATGTGGTACTTTGTCAAAATCTTTTTTTAGGTCTAGAAATGCACAATCAGCCCATCCATCTCTTTCTTGTATTATATCTATTAGCCTTGAATAGAAACATATCAAATTGGTGACGAATGACCGTCCTTGTCTGAATCCTTATTGTCTTGGATTTAGCACGTTGTTTTTTTCTAAATATTTTACCTATCTATTTTTGACAATTCTTTCACAAATTTTTGCTATTGTACTTGTTAGAGAGACTGGCCTATAGTTGTTAGAGTCTTCTTTATTTCCCCCTTTATATATAGGTACTATATTTGCTTTTTTCCAATCTTCTGGAACTTTACCTTCTTTCAAGGAACTGTTTATTATGCTATGTATTATGTCTGCCAGTTCATTCCTGCATTCTTTCAGAATCCAGTTTGCTATTTCATCTGGTCCATGCGATTTTCTGACATCAAGATTACTCAAGTGGTTCAATATTTCATTCTTTGTTACTTCTATTCCTTTCATAGGGGGGACTTTCTCTTTCCATTCAATCTCCTCAGGTTGTCTGTTCTCCCTTGTAAACACTGATTTAAAATGTTTGTTCATAATTTCCGCCATTTCAATTTCCTCTGTGTATTCAACTCCTCCTTGTCTTAATTTCTCCAAATCTTGTTTGTTTTTCAGTTTGTTGTTTACAAATATGTAGAATAGTTTTGGTTGATCTTTACATTTTTCTATGACATCTTTTTCATATTTTCTCTTTTCCTCTTTGCACGCTTGTACATATTCATTTCTATAACAAGAATATATTTTCCATTTTTCTGGTCTTCTGTTTTATTTCCATTTGGCCCAGGCTTTGTCTCGTTTGTCTTTTATCTCCCTACAACTTTTATCGTACCAGCACTTTACATATTCTTTTTCTTGTTTTTGTCTTGGGACATACTTTTCTACTCCTTTTTTTTTTATAGATTTTTGTCAAAATATTCCATTTCTCTTCTACTGTTGTATCTTCTTTGTGTATTCTTTCCCAGTTTTCATTTTGGAAGAATTCTCTTATTTGATCAAAATTTGCTTTTTCATACATCAATCTTCCTTTTCTATATTGTTCATTTCTTTTCATGCATTTTTTCTCATTTAGTTCTAGTTCTATCACTATGTGGTCACTTTTACTTATTGGTGCATGGTATTCTATCTTTTCCACTATTCCAGGTTCTGATGTGATTATTAGGTTTAGTCTCGATGGTTTTTCTTCATTTCTATACCTAGTGTTCTCTTGGATCCATTGTGTCATTGTGTGGTCAGTAATCATCTCAAGTAGAACACTTCCCCATGACTCTTCTCCACCCTTTATGGTCATCTCTTCCCAGCATATTTCTTTGCAATTATAGCCGCCCATCATAACTATTCTTCCTCCATCTTCCATTATCTTGTTTAGTGTTATTCTTGTGTCTTCTAACATGCTTTTATGTTCATTCTCTTCCCACGAGGCTGTTTTTTTGGGGCACGTAGTTTATTACAAACTTTCTGCTCTCCTTATCTCTATCTTCTACTTCTATCATGATCATCTCTACTCTATTGTTACCATATGTGACACTCTTCACGCTTATATCCTTCTTTGTCAGGAACATAACTCCACCCCCTTGTTTTTTCTCTCTGTTTCTAATCCAATAATTATATGCATTGTGTCCTATGCTGTTGGGTGGTAGTGGACCTTTTAATTTTGTCTCAACAATTCCCATTATGTCTGGATCTTTTTCTTTCAGATATTTGTTCAGTTCATTCAGTCCTGTTATTAATCCATCTATATTTGTGTAGGATACTTTTAACTTTCTGTTGTATTCTCTGTTTCTTTTGTGTTTCTCTCTGTTATTTTCCATTGCTTCAATTTCATATTCACTACTCTCCAGTAGAATTCTTGTTTTTCTGTCTCCGTTCTGGTCTCGTTTTTTTTTCTTAGCTTCATGTCTTTTCTTTATTTCCTTCTCTCTTTCCTCTTTATTCATTTCTCTTTTTATCCATACCTTTTTATATTGTTCACTTGTTGCTAGTTTCCCTGTTTTGGATAAGATATTCTCTGCCGTCGTTTGTGACCTGAATTTAATCTTAATTGGTCTGGTCTTGTCTGTACTATATTTCCCAAGCCTGAATTTCTCTTCGATTTGTTTCATTATTTCTGGCTCATCTTCCTGAACTAATTCTAGTAAATTTCTTACTTTTTCATTTTCCTCTTTGGTTCTTGTGGTTCTATCTGGGTTATGTTTCTCTTCCATTCCTAATATAATTATACATTTCTTTCTATCTGCTAAGTCTCTTACTATATTCTCCTTCTGTCTCATCACTTTAATAACTGAGTCTTCAGTTTGTTCTTTCATTTGATGTTTGATTATGTCAGTAAATGCAACTTTACTGTTTTCGTGAATTTTTTTCCAACCCTCCTTGTTATCCTTATTATTCTCCTTTAAGACTTTATTCTCCTCTTTTACTTTTTTTAACTGTTTTTTAATTCTTCAATTTCCTTAGTTAAGTATTTGTTCGCCTTCTTTAGTTCTTCCAATTTTTCAACTCTTTGTAGAATGTTGTTAACGTGACCGAACCTAAGTTCCCAGTGCTCGATCATCTTATCGAGCTTCTCTTCTAGTCTTGTTAATCGGGGGGGGGGGGGGGTGTCCCCCCCACCCTCTTTAAATATTCTCAGCGTTCCCAACATATGAAATGCAAGTTACCAAATTACATTATTTTCATACGTAAAGAGTTTGCTCTGCAGCTCCTTCCGATCTTGTTTGCTATGTCATCTTCAAAATTACTATAGCGTTATAATATTTTATAACTCTAAGCAATATTTGAAACATTTGATACTGAACAACAACAGTATGTGCTTATCAATCGTCTTCTGCTTAGTTTACTTTAAACAGAAATCTATGGAATTGCTATGTTACAATTGGAGTTCCTCAGAGTTCTGTTCTTGGGCCACTTTTATTCATAGTATTTATAAATGTACAGACCACGGACTGAAATCTATTGTCTCCAAATTTGTCGATGATACAAAACTGTGTGGAATGGCAAATGGTCACTTAAACCATTTAGATATCCAAGAAGATTTAGATAAACTACAGCAATGGTCTGAGAAGTGGGTAATGAAATTTAACAAAAGTAAATGCAAGGTTATGCACATAGGCAAAAATAACACTTACTTGTCCTACGAGTCTATACACGAACCGAGACTTCTGAAGCAGGCAGTGGTGGTCCGCACCTAGTTTGAGAACTAAAGGAACTAATTGGTCCTTTACAATGGGAGATGTAGACAAGACGTGGTGGCGTTACTAAAGCTAAGAGACTTAATAAAACTTGTCGGTGTGTAAACTAGATTTTGCACTATATCAAAGAAAATAACACATTGTAGCTGAGGGGTAAATGCCGTGACTTATTGGGGTTACTAGGCTTGATACAATGAGAAACAAGGAGGTGAGGAGGAGACCGGGAGTGGAAAGGGAGTTGGGAGATATGGAGTTGATGAAATATTATTGGGATGGTTTGGACACATGGAAAGAATGAGTGAAGAAAGAGTAGTAAAAGATATGTGGAGGACAGACGTGAAAGGAGTGAACATGAGGGGGAGACCAAGTACGAGATGGATGGATGGAGTTAAAGGGGCGTAGGGAAAGATGGTAATGTCTGTTGAGGAAGGACGGGAGAATGCAGAAGATGGGGGTGAATGGTTGTTTATGGATGATGCTGTGACGCATGAAAGGTAGATGGTGGGTGATGTTGAGGAAATGTGTGTTTTTGCATGAGGGGACGGAGGGGTGGTGGCCGATTCAATGAAGCGGCCTTGCTGTGCATGTGCTGTGTCTTGGGACACTGCCTCTGACCCAGGGCAGTGGGAGAGATGCTGGGATGACCCATAATCCAGGAGGAGCCAAGATAAGAGGGAGGGAGGTGGGTGAATGGTAGGGCGAGAGTGGAATTTATGCCTTTTTTCTACCTCCCTTGTAAGGGGTAAAAAGACTTTGGTGTATGTA
>NC_134779.1:67051300-67066300 GCF_046742065.1 Oratosquilla oratoria
AGATTCTTGTCATTTGGTCAAATAAAACAAAAAATCATAAAACATCAAAATGTTTGATCAAACAGCACCAGAAAAATATGACGTCAGTCCTCGCTTCGCTCGCGACCAAATGACAAGAATCTTGTCATCGGAGTTTAATAGGTTAAGGCAGGACTCACAAGAACTCCCAAGTTTCTCTTACACTTAGTTTTCTCTTAAAAAGTGTTATCTAAACCATACCTTCTTTCTGAGTTGTGTAAATCTACGTTTAACACGCTGCATTTTGAGATATTGAAGTCCATTTGTCATTTAACCGACCATGTGAACAATTCGTTAAGACCCTCCTGCAGACTAATCGTCTTCTCCTGACCCAATTAGATGTCCTATTTTAGTGCCATCCGCAAACTTACCAACATCACTATTAATCCCATTGTCCAAGTCGTTTAAGTACACAATGGACAATAAGGGACCGAAACCAAGCCCTGTGGAACTCCACTAGAAGCTCTAATATAATCAAACATTTTTCCTCCCATGCCATGGACTTGACTTTATTTAGTAGTTTCTGCTGGGGCACCATGTCGAACGCTTTGCTAAAGTCAAGGTAAATAACATTGTAACTATTATTATTATCTGACACCTTGAAAGCGTTAGTGTAAAAAGAGAGAAGATTAGTTATACGTGACTCATCGATGGAGAATCCATGCTGTGAATCACGAATCAGTCTCTCGGTATGATTTTTTGTTCTATTAGCTATTATTGAGTCAAGCATTTTCCCGATAAGTGATGTCAAACTGATTGGACTGTAGTTTCATATAAACGATGTATCTCCCTTTTTGAAAACAAGAACAACGTTTGCCTGCCCCAAGCAATAGGTTGGTTTTATTGAGGTACGAAGATTATATACAACTAGGGCCTTGATCTTAACTACTCCTCATGCCGAGTCTTAACCTCGGCACTGCCTCCTGCCAGGTTCGTGACTTCGGGTAGATCTCCTGCCATATCTAACCTCTCCTTTGTAAACACCATGAGAAAAGATTTGTTAGTCGCATCCCTTATTTTTTCCTCCGAATCTATCATGACATCTTCGTCGTTTTTAATTGGGCATATTCTTTCCTTATTTTTTTGTTCTGTAAAAATTAAAGAAGTCCTTTGGGCTGGATCTCGCTTGTCTGGCAACTTTAATTTCATAGTTACGTTTCGCTGTGCGCATGTTCTTTTTAACCAGTCTTATATTTAGACCTGTGTATTTCTCCGTTTTTAATTCTGGCGTAAAGCCCTCTTTTTATTCCAATTTCGATTTTCAGCCTATCCGTCATCCATTTGGGAGTATTAGTACTGGACCTTACTGTTTTGAGGGGAATAGTTTATTTTGTGCGTTCAAAATCGAAACTGTTAGGTTACTGTACATTGCATGCAGATTGTTGACCGTGCTATTTACCTAACGCTTATGAGTGACCTGACCCAAAGGAACGCATCTCATCCTCCGGGACCCGACACCTGACTGCGCCAATGACGTCCGGGCTGACCGTTTACCTTACCCTGTCATAGTCCTCTGGGTTGGTCTCGTAAGTGACCAATTGCCCTAAACACTTTCTCATTTCATCAGCATTGGCTCTCCTCAAATTAGCAACTAGAACGTTATTCGTATGATTTGATTTTGCCATATAATATTAAACCTTATTTCTTGATCGCTAGAGCTTAGACCATCTCCTACTTTTATGTTTCTCGTTAGACTCTCATTTTTTGTTAATAGTAAGTCCAGAGTATTCTCTCCCCTCGTAGGATCGGTCATCATTTGTTTTAGGAAATTATCTTGTATCACATCTAAAAATAAAAAAGCACTTCATGATCTAGTAAACTTTCCAAGTCAATATTTTTATAGTTAAAGTCTTCCATGATCACAATGTGCTTGTACTGCGACGACCTGCGAATTTCTTGAATCAGGAGAATCATTGGTCTTCTCTGCAAAGACGTTACCAAAACTGAATGAAATCGTTTGGCGCCATATAAGGAAAACTGTAAGACAAATTACGTACCCACAACGAAGTAGTTAATCTAGGCAGTTTTCACCTCCTTCCCAAGACTAACCACACATGATACATTCTTTGTACCTCATAACGGTGGCTTGATACATCTGTAATCAGAATATTACTAAATTTGCTAGGTTGGATCAGAAACTCGTTCAACTGTCGTAGACAGCGACTTGTTTTCAAAGGTGAAACTACTAACTGGAAAAGAAGAGTAGAGTGAAAATCCTCAGGGTTCCATTCTTGGGTCACTTCTTTTCAGTGTATGCATCAATGAGAAAGACCGTGGGCCCAAATCTAACTCTAAACTGTGCGGAATAACGATCTCTCAGATCAGCTGGAAATAAAATAAAAATCTAGAGTAACTAGAGCAATGGTCGGAAGTGTGGTTCAGATGAAAATTATTTTGAATAGGGTTACAACTTATCTGGAAAAAAAATCAAAGCGTAGAGTAAAAAGGATTTTGTCTCTCCGCCAGAGAATGTGAGATTCCTCGATCTTCTAACTACAAAATTTCTGCACACATCAAACAACGGTCTCACTCATTAGTCCGTCCATAAAAAAAAAAAAAAAAAAATTGCCTAAGTAATTTTTCGTCAATTTCTGGATTTTTTTTTTTCTAAATCAATCTTTTATTGCTCCTTGTGGTACAATTCCCAATGTTTTATTTAGTGTCTGAGTAGGTTAGAATTACATTAGGAAGAGCATTACGTATATTAATAAAATAGAAAAGCTATTTTTTTCGATTACCTGAAAAGTTGGACAAATGACTTAGGCACTTTTTTTTATGAGGCTAACGATATGTTGGTTCAGATTGAAGCAAAAACCTCATAAAATTAAGTCTAGTCATTTCCATAATAAATACTAACCAGATGTGAAATAATGGTTTTAGACTGTCAAGACGTATATTTAACCTTGAGGTAAGTAGAAACAACATCACCAACTGGCTAGTTAATGTATAAAATCACCCCCCACCCACCCCCGCAGAGGCAATGCGACGTACACTTGCTCCATGAAAACATCAAAGTAACGTGTTGAGATGTCTGTCTGAGCGGGCTAGGGCGTCGTTACTTCCGGCAAAGGTCGAGGGGATGGCGGTTCGAATTCTGACACCGGCGAAGTTGAACCAAGGGCATGGTTCATTAAGTTCCACGCTACAAAGCCCTCTGTGAGGGGCATCGTCCTAGCCTTCCGATAGGGGGATTTTGTGACGATAAGCTATATCATCATCATTTCTTTGTTCGATTTAATTATTTCATTTTTGTTATGAGCCGGAAGCTCTTCATCCGACAATCTTTATTGTTGTCACTCCATTGTAAGATCACAAAGGTCATTAAGTATTACGTAACTATACAGCGGCGAAATGCAGCGTCATAACTAAACTCGTGGGATTTAGCGATCCCACCCACACGTGGAGTAGAACGAATTATTTGAAATATTCTAGAGGAAATAACCAGCGACCTCCAAAGTAGGAACAGCAAGGCGCGTCGTTGAGCTGGAGGAGTGACAGACCGATGCGGCGAAGATTCCTGGGCGTTTGTCGAGAGAGCTGGAGTGCAGAGACGTCCGACCTCTAGGAGCGCTGTGTTGATTCTCACACGATCCCTGTTTTTTTTTTTTTGTTTTTTTTAGAATAAGTCCCAGCGGAGGGATCCGATTTAGGGACTGTCTTTTAGTTTCTCAATATTAGCTGTGTGTCTACATCTAGTATATCTAATTCGTCTCCGGGAAGATGTCGAGCGCCAGTGGCGCTATAATAAGTGTCCAAATGGTGAGATGGAGATTAGTTGGGCTGCCATGATGATGTTTTGGTGGTCGGTGATTGAATATAACATTCTTGGGGGGCTCTTCCCAAGGAGGTTCAGCAGCGGTTGGAAGTGGTTACGAAGGATGGGGCATAGGAATAAGCAGTGGAGGAAAGAGACCAGCTCCGTCCCGCAGGCACAGACGGTCTTCAGATAGCGGGTTCTCCAGTGGTTGACACGAATTCTTGAGATGAGGTGAAGAATGTGGGTTGGAAGTGGATGAGGGTGGGTCCAGAGGGTCCCCTTATTGCATGTCTTGATGGGCCAGCCTCGAGTAGCGGCAGTCCCGGCATATTCCTCTGACCAGAGCTCCCATGTCGCTTGGTCAATTTTTTTGTTGGCATCACTTGTTGAAAAGCAGAGCGAGATGCAATCCTCTTCAGAGGTTAGGGCCCCTCGTTTGGCGGCTCGGTCGGCCATCTCGTTTCCATGGATGCCTACATGGGAGGGCACCCACTGGAAACGAAGACGGAGTCCGCGTCGTGCGATTTCTTCTGAAAGGATTAGTATTTCCTTGAGGATTTCCGGTCTTGTTTTGCAGTACTCACTCTGTATTACATTTAGGCTGGACTGGGAGTCCGATAGGATGACTATTTGCGTTGGGGAACGGGGGAGAGTTTTGACTTTATTCAAAGCTTCTCTGATGGCGACGAGTTCGGCAGTTAGGATGGTGGTGGGCGGGAGCTTCACTTCGAAGGGCTCTCGCGTGGTCACGAAGAACAGTCCTGCTCCTGTTCTGCCGTCACTGAGTACCGATCCGTCTGTGAAGATCTTGAAGTCGGGGGGGTAAATGCCGTGACTTATTGGGGTTACTAAACTGGATAGAATGAGAAACGAGGAGAACAGGAGTGGAAAGGAAGTTGGGAGATATGGTTGATGAAAGAGTATTGGGATGGTTTGGACACACGGAAAGAATGAGTGAAGAGGGCAGACGTGGAAGGAGTGAACATGAGTGGGAGACCAAGTACGAGATGGATGGATGGGGTAAAAGGGATGTTGGGAAAGAGGGTAATGTCTGTTGAGGAAGGACGGGAGAATGCAGAAGATAGGGGTGAATTGTTGTGTATGGATGATGCTGTGACGCATGAAAGGTAGATGGTGGGTGATGTTGAGGAAATATGTGTTTCTGGATGAGGGGACGGAGGCGTGGTCGCCGATTTAATGAATCGGCCTTGCTGTGGATCTGCTGTGTCTTGCGACACTGCCTTTGATCTAGGGCAGTGGGCGAGATGTAGGGATGACCCGACATCCAGGAGGAGCCAAGATAAGAGGGAGGGAGGTGGGTGAATGGTAGGGCGAGAGTGGATTTTATGCCTTTTTTCTACCTCCCTTGTAAGGGGTAAAAAGACTTTGGTGTATGTATGTGATTCACCTTGGTCTTTGGATCACGTGTTAGACTCGTGATCGACAGCTATTTCCCTCGTGGAAGAGAGCTCAGAGCTCCAATGACCGATCTATGGGTAATGCTTTGACCTTACACGCACACGCACACACCCAACTCCCCGCCCACAAGAGTTGGAGTAACGACTCGAAGCGCAGCGATACTGAAATTATTTTCATCCCTTGGGCAGGATTTGAACCCGGACCGCCGTAGTGACAGTCTGTATGTATGTATGTATATGTTTTCACCTTGAAATCTTTACATTTGGTATCAATTTGCATGTTGTGCTTTGTTTCCAGACATCTGTGATTGATGACCAATTATGGTACCACTCCCCAAAGAGGCACTGAAATTGTTAGGATTATTACCTCGTGAGTCTCCCTGTTACTCTTTGATTCCTTACGAATGTCCCGTGACACAAGCCTCCTTTACCCTGCAGGACTGACAGCACCCTGTGGATCCTTCGTGACAGCTTGAAGCCTCTTAGCCACTTCAAATCTATATTGGCTCTTTGAATACTCTATGACACTGCTGAACTTTTGTAGTACTGTGGGTCTCCTGTGATACTGTTGTTCCACCAATGGCTCGGTGAAACCTATCTTGTATTCCTTGGATTACCTGGTGGTCGCGCGCGGCCTGAAAATCATCAAAACCACTGGGCCATACTAATTCACCATTATGACATGTCACTGACAGCCCTAAAGTATAAACTATATAATTATCATAGTTATAGATAGTACCTCATACGAGTCTCCTACTTAGTCACTATGGGCTCCGATGCTGGCCCACTTCGTCATTCATTTATGGCACCGCCTATTTTTTTTTTCATGGTTTCTCCAAGGGTAAGTCATGTGTGACTAATCTTCTATCCTTTTACACTAAAGTATGTAAGGCGTCAGATAACAATGATAATTACGATGTTATTTAACTTGACTTTAGCAAAGCGTTCGACAAGGTGCCACACCAGAGACTACTCAATAAAATCAAAGCGCATGGCATAGGAGGAAAATTGTTTGAATGGATTAGAGCTTGGATTAGTAACAGAAAACAGCGGGTCACCATAAATGGAGTAAAATCTAGGTGGGGCAATGTTACTAGTGGGGTCCCCCAGGCCTCGGTTTTGGGCTCCTTGTTGTTCATTATGTACATAAACGACTTAGACGATGGGATAAATAGTGATGTTAGTAAGTTTGCGGGCGACACTAAAATAGGACGCCAAATTAGGTCAGGAGGCGACGCAGAGATTCTGCAGGATGATCTTAACAAATTGTTCACATGGTCGGTGAAATGGCAAATGAACTTCAATTTCTCTAAATGTAGCGTGTTAAACGTAGGGCTACACAACCCCGAAAATAGATACAGCTTAGATAACACGCTTTTAGAAAAAACTGAGTGCGAGAGAGACTTGGAAGTTCTAGCGGGTCTGACCTTAAAACCAGGAAACAGTGCATTAGCGCAAGGAATAAAGCAGAACATTAGGTTTCATTGCTAGGACGGTAACGAATAGAAGTGCAGAGGTAGTTATCAAACTCTATCTAGCGATAGTTAGACCCATCCTTGACTATGCGGTACAGTTTTTGGTCTCCGTCCTACAGAATGGACATCAATTTACTAAAATCAATACAGAGAAAGATCCAGAGTGCGGGGTGATCTAATACAGTTGTTCAAATGGATCAAAGGCTTTAACAAGGGTGGTGCAAGCAAGGTCATCATATCAAAACAACTGGGCAGGACTCGCAGTAATGGTTTTAAACTGGAAAAATTTAGATTTAAGAAGGAAATAGCCAAAAATTGGTTTACTAATAGAATGGTCGACGAATGGAATAGACTTAGTAACGATGTAGTAAGCGCCGAAACTATCAGTTGTTTTAAGAAACGATTAGACAACTTTATGGATGGGGATGACAGGTGGTGATTGATACGGAGCTGCCGAGTGTAGGCCTTATGGTCTCTTGCAGTCTCCTTCATTTTTATGTTCTTATGTAGATAAAACAATATCAGGTGCAGTTTCGTTTAAGGGAATTGATTTGGAACGAGTTACTGCATATAGGGGAAAAATTCAGGATGTATGTGATCTACAATTGTAGGATTTTTGTCACAGTATCTAAGAGAGATACTACTAATGAACCTGCAAGGTCATTGTTTAGGATGAGCTTAACTCCAGCAATTGGCATTGACTTTTCTCTGAGGCTAATTGTTACATTCTGTCTACCCTCCCCTCATGCCATATCTCTTACTCCTCTCTTTATCTCCCACTTTCTCATTATCATTTATTAAGTGTGTGTGTAAACACCTAAAGTATCATTTCAACGATCGCTTCATGAACTGCCAAATGTTAAAATTTGTAGATGATAAACGAGTAAAAGCAGCAATGATTGCAACAAACCATTGGGAATTTTAATTACAAGTAACAAGCAATTTGCGCAAATTGTGTGTACACCATTTTAATGTTTGTTTCTCCCCGCAAGGCTCGGGCTATATAAGGAGTAAAATGTTTTTCATCGATGTTATTTCTGAAGAAGCCCTGCTGGGCGAAACGTAAAATATATTGGACTCCCACACTCTGCGTTTGGCCTCTTCCCTATTGATGATAAACCCTTTAACGTCATCTTCATATGTGCCCGCCCAACTTATGCCCGGTCTTGTAGACCCTTGCGCTTGGCGAGGTGACTTTTCAAAAATGATGTATTAGTTATCTATATTATCAATGATAAAGTTAGTTTTATTCATGCAGATGGTACACATTGTTTAGTTTTCGTAACCATGGTTTTTATGAGACATAACAAATTCAGACTTGCAAAGGTAACCTTTTCTATTCTATACTAAAAAAATCTGAATATTATGTTCTAATATAATATTTGTATTTATTTCATTGCATAGATCACTCGCAAATCTTTATTTTGAATACGATGAACAATCAATTGGATGTATCTAATGTATTCTAATGTTACAATACATTTTAATTTTATCTTATAGTTACTGTAGGGGTAACATTTAATGTGCATCTTCACACAGTGAACAAGTTGCACTGTAATTCTGCATTACAAATGCATAACGTCAACAGCTAGTCTAACCACCGCGTGCGTTAATTACCTCCATTAGCCTACTGCCTAGTTTAGGCCACCTTTCAAGACAGAAGGACATTACCTATTCAAGCCGACGAGACTGGGAACGCGACACAATTGTAACAGTTACAGTATAAGTTCAGACGATGGTACCATCCACTTCATTCCAATTGATCTCAAGATCCGAGTGGCTCAGAGAGTTACGTTCCATCTCCACGCGAGAACACTACGCATGTTTACACCAAATGTCAGGCTCAGCTGATACCATATGCAGATAACACACACACACACACACACACACACACACACACACACACACACACACACACACACACACACACACACACACACACACACACACACACGCACGCACACGCACACGCACACACACACACACACACACACACACACACACACATAATCTAACATCTTCCTATCAGATATACTCTCTATTCTTAATCCAAACCCTTTTATATACCCAGACATTGCTCGACATATCAGTGGAAAATGAAGCTATACCTATATTGCATATATAAAAGAAAACACACCATGTTCCCTCGTGTATCAACAGGACAATGCGACAAGTCAATCTAACTAACCAGGAATTTTTTGGTAGACTGAAATGGCTTGGTGCAAATCAAAGGTAAATGAAAGAGAAGTTCTTTTAGACAGACATTCACTCAACTCTCCGTCGCCACGAAGAGGAAGACCAGGAGGACCAGATCCAAGACCGCGACCCGAGGTCCCATGGTCCTTGCGAGGCTATTGGCGCTGAGCCTGAGACTACTAACTACGGAATGAACCTTGCGTCGCGTCTAGTACGCATATAAGACAATGAATGCGCGCACGTGCGTGCTTCAAAGTGGGGAACCCGTACTATTAATCAATCACACTTTTCATAGTTTGCGGACCTGGTACCTGCTCGAACCTCAGTTTTATTGGTGGTCTGGAAGTGGTTATACATGAACGCAGGAGACGGTGTTGACGGTATGCCACAACAGTGACGATACCCGGAGGAAGCTGATGCACCACACACACACAGTGATGCCCAAGTCACCTCAGGTCCTGAAGTGAACAGCGGTCGGGGGCCATTACTCAGAGTGGATGCCTCTTCTAAGCTCTGCGTCACGGCGAGGGTTCGAACAGTCACGCCACGGTGGGCCCCGACCGTCAACCGAGGCAAGCCTCAACCCCCCACCGTGGTACCCAGCCACAGCAATATCCTCCACAGTAAACAGGAATCACTTTTCCTTTCGAGAATTTCGACTTGGCCTTCGCCATGTCATGGGTCTGATTACCTGTCCAATTGGGAATCCTAGGTCGAGCCCTTAACCCCTTTACTACCAATGGGGAGACAATGGGCTAAATGGAGTAGTCTGAAATATCCGCATTAAATGAATAAGACAAAGTTTTGGGGGACTGTGAATTCTCTGTGGCGTGGAAGGTCTTCTGTGATAATGTGAGTGCTTCCCTCTTTGTGAAACTATGAGTCTCTGGTGACATTCCAGTTTCTCTGTGGCACTGTAGGTCCTTCATGGCACTGCTGGTTCTCCTACTACAATGAAAATTCCCTGTGGCTCTGTAATTACCTCGTGGGTCTCCCTGTTACTCTCTGATCCCTTTCAACCATACGTGTTTCCCCTGGCACAAACTTCCTTTACTCTGAAACATTCCAGGACGCCATAGACGCTCCGGGATCCCTGCAGGACCGACAGTTCTCTGTGGGCATTTCGAGTACATTGTGGCCCCTTGAATATCCTGTGGCATTGAAAATCTGTAGGTCCTCTATAACTACTGTTCCCCAGTGACATTGTGAAATCCCTCTTCAAATCGTTAGGGCGTTCAACACAACAGGATATTTATTGAGCGGCGAGGAGATCGGTCCTCCAAAAATCACTCCAAATTTGCTTACGGGATGCATAAATACGGTGAAATATTTAATCATAATTAATCACCCTTCTTTTGAACTTTGTGGCATAGTCAATAAATTTTTGTTCGACTACATTTTCTTTTTTAATATCACGCCATATATTTCATTCAGTCTGATGATGGAATGTGGACAGAATGGAATCACATTTCAAAATATAAAAAGTAAATTGGTAAGAAATTCGATGACAATGGTTTCGTTCATAATATTTTCGCTATTATTGATGACCTGCACATTTGTTCTGGGTGACGCCAAGCGATTTTATTCAGGATTAATTCAGAAGATTCGGGGACTCTACGCATGTAACTGTTGGATTAAACAAGTAGAGATTAGTAATCCTGGACTTAATACGAGTTCTAGTGTAGAGAAATAGTTCAATCGCGTTACTTGAACAAATGCTTGGGTAGTAGTTATTGTCATTCACGTAGCCAACTCAGGTAATCTATACAGTCAGGTACCATGTCTAAACCTCTCCTTTGTATCGTCACATCCTATTAGATCGACCTTTGAGGCATCAGTCTGTCACTCCAGCTCATCGACGCGCCTTGCTGTTCCTAGTTTGGAGGTCGCTGGTTATTTCCTCTAGAATATTTCATATAATTCGTTCTACTCCACGTGTGGGCCGAGTTTAGTTATGACGCTGCATTTCGCCGCTGTACAGTTACGTTTGGTCATCCCTTAAACAGTGATAATGAATTACCTTTGTGATGATCACAATGGAGTGACAACAATACAGATTGTCAGATGGAGAGCTTCCGGCTCATAAAAAAGAAAAAATCAAATCGAACAAAGAAATGATGATGATAAGGTTTAACGTCACAAACACCCCCTATCGGAAGGCTAGGACGATGCCCCCTCACAGAGGGCATTGTAGGTTGGAATTTAATGAACCATACCCTTGATTCAACTTCAACGGGGTCAGGATTCGAACCGCTTTCCCCTCGACCTTCGCCGCAAGTAACGGCGCCCTAGCCCGCCCAGACAGACATCTCAACACGTTGCTTTGATGTTTTCATGGAACAACTGAATCTCACATCTTTGAACCGATGAACGTCAAATTGTCTCTGCGGGGGGGGGGTCATACATTAACTAGACAGTTGGTAATGTTGTTCCTACCTACCTCAAGGTTAAATATACGTCTTGGCAGTCTAAAATCATTATTTCACGTCTGGTTAGTATTCATTATGGAAATGACTAGACTTAATTTTATGAGCTTTTTGCTTCACACTGAACCAACATATTCCAAATATGGACGGGCTAATGAGTGATACAGTTGATTGAGGAGAGCAGAACTTTTGAAGTTAGAAGATCGAGCTTCCTCTCCTAGAATCTCATATTCTCTGGTGGAGAGACAAAATCCTTTTTACTCTCCGCTTTGATTGTTTTTTTTTTCCAGATAAGTTGTAATCCTATTCAAAATAATTTTCATCTGAACCACACTTCCGACCATTTCTCTAGTTGATCTAGATTTTTTTTAATTTCCAGCTCATCTGAGAGATTGTTATTCCGCACAGTTTAGAGTTAGATTTGGGCCCATGGTCTTTCTCATTGATGCATACACTGAAAAGAAGTGACCCAAGAATGGAACCCTGAGGATTTTCACTCTTCTGATCCAACCTAGCAAATTTAGTAATATTCTGATTACAGATGAGTCAAGCCACCGTTATGAGGTACAAAGAATGTATCATGTGTGGTTAGTCCAGTCCTGCATACTGAACTCGATGGCATCTTGGGAAGGAGGTGAAAACTGCCTAGGTTAACTACTTCGTTGTGGATACGTAATTTGTCTTACAGTTTTCCTTATATGGCGCCAAACGATTTCATTCAGTTTTGGTAACGTCGTTGCAGAGAAGACCAATGATTCTCCTGATTCAAGAAATTCGCAGGTCGTCTCAGTACAAGCACATTGTGATCATGGAACATAAAAGTAGGAGATGGTCTAAGCTCTAGCGATCAAGAAATAAGGTTTAATATTATATGGTAAAATCAAATCATACGAATAACGTTCTAGTTGCTAATTTGAGGAGAGCCAATGTTGATGAAATGAGAAAGTGTTTAGGGCAATTGGTCACTTACGAGACCAACCCAGAGGACTATGACAGGGTAAGGTAAACGGTCAGTCCGGACGTCATTGGCGCAGTCAGGTGTCGGGTCCCGGAGGGTGAGATGCGTTCCTTTGGGTCAGGTCACTCACAAGCGTGAGGTAAATAGCACGGTCAACAATCTGCATGCAATGTACAGTAACCTAACAGTTTCGATTTTGAATGTGCAAAATAAACTATTCCCCTCAAAACAGTAAGGTCCAGCACTAATACTCCCAAATGGATGGCGGATAGGCCGAAAATCGAAATCGGAATAAAAAGAGGGCTTTAGAATTAAAAACGAGGAAATACACCCAAAGTCTATATATAAGACTGGTTAAAAAGAACATGCGCACAGCGAAAAGCAACCATGAAATTAAAGTTGCCAGACAAGCGAGATCCAACCCAAAGGACTTCTTTAATATTTACAGAACAAAAAATAAGGAAAAAATATGCCCAATTAAAAACGACGAAGATGTCATGATAGATTCGGAGGAAAGAATAAGGGATGCGACTAACAAATCTTTTCTCATTGTGTTTACAAAGGAGAGGTTAGATATGGCAGGAGAACTACCCGAAGTCACGAACCTGGCAGGAGGCAGTGCCGAGGTTAAGACTCGGCACGAGGAGTAGTTAAGATGAAGACCCTAGTTGTATATAATCTCCGTAGCTCAACAAAGTCAACCAGAAACTTTTCCTCACCCTCAAACCACCACTACATGTAGCAAAACACATTTGTTTTGTTACACTGGTGGGCAGTGGTGTTCCCACGCCAAATCCGAAGAGAGGCCCGATTAAAATTGCCGTCCTCAGCCGCTCAAGCCACGCCTACCACGTAGCAAAAACACATTTGTTTTGTTGCAGAGAGCTCAAAGAGTGTAAATTTGAAATCTGAGACCAGTTAACGGAAATATTTAATCAATCGATTGACACTGGTTTTGTACCTATTGCTTGGGGGCAGGCAAACGTTGTTCTTGTTTTAAAAAAGGGAGATAAATTGTTTATATGCAACTACAGTCCAATCAGTTTGACATTACTATTGGTAAATGCTTGACTCAATAATAGCCAATAGAACAAAAAATCATATCGAGAGACTGATTCGTGATTCACAGCATGGATTCTCCAATGATGAATCACGTATAACTAATCTTCTATTTTTTTTTACACTAACTTCTTCAAGGCGTCAAATAATAATAATAGTTACAAAGTTATTTACCTTGCCTTTAGCAAAGCGTTCGACATGGTGCCCCACCAGAAACTACTAAATAAAGTCAAGTCCATGGCATGGGAGGAAAAATGTTTGAATATCTTAGAGCTTGGATCAGTGACTGAAAGCAGTGGGTCACTGTAAACGGTGTAAAATCCAAATGGGGGAGTGTTTCTAGTGGAGTTCCACAGGGCTTGGTTCCGGTCCCTTGTTGTACATTGTGTACTTAAACGACTTGGACAGTGGGATTAATAGTGATGTTGGTAAGTTTGCGGATAACACTAAAATAGGACACCTAATTAGGTCAGGAGAAGACGCTCATTCTGCAGCAGGGTCTTAATAAATTGTTCACATGGTCAGTTAAATGGCAAATGGACTTCAATATCTTAAAATGCAGCGTGTTAAACGTAGATTTACACAACACAGAAAACAAGTATAGCTTAGATAACACTTATCTAGAGGAAACTGAGTGCGAGAGAGACTTGGGAGTTCTAATGAGTCCTGCCCTTAAATCCAGGAAACAGTGCATTAGCGCAAGGAATAGAGCTAACAGAGCATTAGGTTTCAATGCTAGGACTATTACAAATAAAAATGCAGAGGTTATTATCAAACTATATGCGGTACAGTTTTGGTCTCCGTCCTATAGAATGGACATTAGTTCACTAGAATCAGTACAGAGGAGAATGACCAAAATGATGTATGGGTTCAGAAATTTACCTTACGAGGACAGCCTCAAGCACCTTAACTGACACTATCTGGAAAGACACAGAGTGCGGGGTGATCTAATAGAGATGTTCAAGTGGATCAAATGATTTTACAAGGGTACGCAAACAAGGTCATCATATTTAGACAACAGAACAGGACTCGCAGTAATGAACTTAAATTGGACAAATTTAGATTTAAGAAGGAAATAGGCAAGAACTGATTTACTAATAGAGTGGTCAACGAATTGAGTAGACTTAGTGACCCTATAGTGAGAGCTGAAACTATTGGTTATTATAAAAAAAATAATAATTAGACAACTTCATAGGTGGGGGTGACAAATGGTAATGAACATGGAACTGCCTAGTGTAGGCCCTGTGGTCTCGTGCACTCTTCCTCATTCTTATGTTCTTGATAAGTGAAGGTGGGGAAACGAAAGAAAAAATATAATTTTCACTTTATTAGATTATACAAAGTACACATGTACATATGGAGAGATTGTCCTTAGACAGACAGAAAAAAGATAATACTGTAGATGATCAGTCATGAGATACGCAATAGTCTACGCCAAAGGAAAAGGATTATATGTAAAAAAATAAAAACAACTAAAACCTTGTGTCTTCCCAACGTCACCGAAAACGGTAGACGGTTAACCGTTTACCACTGAGTTGGGGGTTCCCTGCTAGTGGCAACGTGTCAATGGGAAGAGGCTCTGGGCTTCCCCCCCCGGACGCAGACACCTTCACTGTTGAAGTCCCTGTCATCCCGAAGGCAGCGGAGCCGGATGCCGCACCTGCCGCGATAGAACCAAGGGCCCCCGCACACC
>NC_134779.1:67071300-67073800 GCF_046742065.1 Oratosquilla oratoria
AACATTTTTCCATCTAGAAGTTTTTTCCATTTTTCTCTTGGGACATATCCGGATATAATGGATTTCTTGAAAATAATTTCTAATCGAACAACAATCTCATTTTTCATTTCCTTTAAGATTCTTGGATGCCAACCGTCAGGCCCTGGTGTTTTATCAACTTTGAGTTTCTCTATACACCTTTTAATTTTTCTTCTGTTATATTTACCGTAGTGAGTAAGTTTACCCTAGAATTTTCACAGGTTTCAGATTGGAGTTCACTTAGGTGTTTCTTTTACGAATACTGAGCTAAGATAATTGTTTAGACTATTACACATTCTTTCATTTGAATATTCAAGTTGACCGTCAGCACATAACTGTGGACCAATGTGATTCCTAACAACCTTTTTATCTCTAATTTAACTATAGGTTTCTTTGGGATTCTCTTTGGATTTATCAGCGATAATAATCTCGTATTGTCGTTTTCGTTTTTTATTGTCTTTTTAAATATCTCTGTATTGATATATAACTTTAATAGTCATGGAAATAAAGCACAACATGCAAATTTTTACCAAATTTAAAAATTACAATGTGAAAACATATACACACATACATACATACATACATACATACATACATACATACATACATACATACATACATACGCCATATAAGGGAGGTAGAAAAAAGGCATAAATTCCACTCTCGCCCTACCATTCACCATACCTCCCTCCCTCTTATCTTGGCTCCTCCTGGATGACGGGTCATCCCTACATCTCGCCCATTGCCCTGGGTTAGAAGCAATGTCGCAAAACACAGCACATTCGCAGCAAGACCGCTCCATTAAATTGACGACCCCCCCTCATGCAGAATCACATACTCCCTCAACATCACCCACCATCTACATTTCGTGCATCATAGCATCATCCATACATAACCATTCACCCCTATCTTTGCCTTCTCCCGTCCTTTCCCAACGCCCCTTTTACCCCATCCATCCATCTCGTATTTGAGCTCCACCTCATGTTCACTTCTTCCACGTCTGCCCTCCACACCTCTTTTACTAATGTTTCTTCACTCATTCTTTCCGTGTGTCCAAACCATCCTAATACTCTTTCATCAACTATATCTCCCAACTCCCTTTCCACTCCTCGTTTCTCATTCTATCAAGCTTAGTTACTCCAATCAGTCACGGCATTTACCCCTCAGCTATAATGTGTTATTTTCATTGATATAGTGCAAAAACTAGTTTCTATACCGACAAGCTTTATTAATAGAGTCTCTTAGCTTTAGTAACGCCACCACGTCTTCTCTACATGTCCCATGTTGGTGGGGTACGGGCCTGCTCTACGCCACTATGCCTGGGCATTGGTGACATGATAATGTCACTTACTTTTGTTAATGTTGTTACAGGGAAGGAGATCAATGTAAAGAGAAAAACAAAACAAAATCTTGCTTTTATTTACCTTATTTCACAAGAAAACACATATTGAGCATTCTCAAATGTAAAAGAGAAAATGATTAAACGCTCAACAGTGCAGCAAATACCTTCTCTACGAGGTGAATAGGCACGATAGCCGTTGAAAAAAATCAACAGTGGTTCCTTCCCGAACCAAAAACAGAAGGATTAGACATATAATTGTTTGCCGATTAGTGACGATTCCTCCTAGGAGGACCACGGCCAGGAAAGCCTATGGGCTTCCTTCTTCCTCTTATACAAATACCGTCGCTGTTGAAGTCCGACTCATCCCGAAGACAGAAGAGCCCCCTGCCGCAGTTCCCATGGATGAACCAAGGACCTCCACACACCTCATACTGGGCCTGTAGGGGCGGTTTGGAAGGAAGTAATACAATTGCCTAACCACAGTGAGAATAAGTATACAAGACAAAAATTATGATATCAGGCACCTGTCACCCATAACCAGCACTTAATGGGGCGGTCACAGGACTGGTAAGGGAGAAATTAGAGGGAGTAGCAGAACGGAGGGATAGTGTACAAGTTAAAAGTGATCAGCGTTCGTCCTGGAGTGGAGATTAATCTCAATCTTAAAAGAATGTTGAGTGACTCTGGTCGGGAAGGATAACACTAAAGCCCCTAAGACAGGGAATGCATTAAACTGTGACCAGAGCAGTGGGTGGGGACAGGGGTTATTTTTCACGCACAAGGAGCTATGACGGTAGAGACAATAATGGGCTCTTGGACAGAAGTGAGGTGGGTGAAGGATGGATTAAAAATGCCGATCTTTTATGCACCCTCCCCCAACACACACACATACATGACGATGAAAGGGTTCGTTCCTGCATGGAGAGTTTCCTTTGGATGAAGACAGTCGTTCGGTGTCAAATTGGAAAAAAAAAAACAGGAGCCGATGATTTTTAATGTAAAAAATATATATATTTGTATGGCTCCATATAAAAAAAAAACACGAAAGGCCATTTATATGTTGCATACTCAAGAGGATAGTTTAGAAAATCTCGACAATAATGTGAACGATGACTCAATAATTCTAAATGCTACGAGGAT
>NC_134779.1:67078800-67081300 GCF_046742065.1 Oratosquilla oratoria
CCAACCTGACACTTTGCCACGTTCCTTCTTTTGCCATATATATTGACCAACTTGACTTCAAACTATGTTCCTCTGAAACTCCCTCCAGCTAGTAGGACTCACTAAAGACAACTATTCCTATGGATAGATTGGATTTACGTGTGTTCTACCAGAACGTCCGTCACTGGGCCCCACAAAGGACCAGCACCTTGTTAGAGATTGCCAGACACGGTCCTGATGTCATTTGTTTGACTTCGATGGGTGATCCAGCCCCCGACTCTCTTCCCAAGATTCAAGGCTTCAACACTTGGAGTCGGGGTCTTGCTTTGCACTCGGGCGTCTGTATTTTGGCCAGGAAGTCCCTCCAGGCAACTATACTTGATCAATTTCATTATGAGCAGATGCTCGCGATCAAGTTAAGCACCACTCGCGGTCCCATCCTCCTCTGTACCCTCTACCGCCCTCCCCGTATCCCCTTCCTCCCCTTTGTTGACATTGCCAAGGTGATGTCATACAAAATCCCAACCTTCTTCATTGGCGATTTCAACTGCAGTCATGCTGCTTGGAGCCCTGGAACGCACAACAGCAGCTCAGTGAGTCGGCAACTACACTCTCTTACTATACTTCACCGGCTGAAGTTCCTAGGTCCGGACTTTCCCACATTCATAGGTCATGGATTGCAGGGTAAGCCCGACCTGGTGTTCTCCAACAGCCGAGCTTTCTTCCTCAACTCCACTATCTCACCCGGTGCCCCCACCCTCTCAGACCACATACCCTTAATCCTTCGCATCTCCACCTCACCCATCCTTATCCCCAGTGAGCCTCGGTTACGTTACAGTCAGGCCGACTGGGAAGGCTTCAAAAACACTCTCACGACATACACCAACACAAACATGGACAACACTCCACAAGCGGCAATAGAGCAGGAATGGCGCTCACTTACAAAGTTTGTAAAAAACGCTGTAAAAAAGCACATTCCTAGAACAAAGCACCGAAAGATTGCCACGTTCACCGCTTCTATGCGCACTAACAGACTACGCATTGCACTACAAAACAGATCTACAGATCTATTACAAGCACCCCTAGAGGCCCGTGTAGCCATCCTAAGAGACATGCACTGGCTACAGAGTAGCCTGAGGAAGTCCCTCTACATCGATTCACATCGAGAAGAGGAGCAACTGATGGCCTCGCTCTCCGGCGCCTGTGAGAAGGACCCTTCCAAGTTCTGGAGGACCCTCAAACGTGAGCTGGAGGAGTGCTCTGTGCCTCCACCCAAGGTCATCAACCATCTTAACCACTCTGCACACTCCCCCCAACACCAAGCTGACCTTCTGGCGTCAGCATGGAGTGAGGTCTTTAAGCCCCATCCTGTGCAAGGACCACATAGCTTTAGCACCTTGCACAGTGTTAACTCATTCATGAACAGCTGTAGTGACCTCATTCCCGACGAGACTGTTGATCTCTCTCAGTTAGATGAAGATGATCCCCTTATCTGCCCCATCGTTTTGGAGGAGGTAAAGGGGGTTATCTCGGCACTAAAACTAAAATCCCCTGGCCCTTCAGGCATCGATGCACACATACTCAAACGTATGCCAGACAACATAATCTCACACATGACGACACTATATAACAGCTCACTAGCCTCTGGGTACTTCCCACAACTATTCAAGGCCTCCCATACCATCCTCATTCCTAAACCCCAGAAACCCGCCTCCGCCCCCCTTTCATATCGGCCCATCTCCCTTCTGGAGTACTTTGGAAAGGTGTTCGAGCACGTCTTAAGCCGCCGCCTGACCGTGTACCTAGAGACGGAGAATGTGCTGAGGGACTGCCAGTTTGGTTTTCGGCCGGGGCGCGGTGCAGAAGACGTAATATCCATAATCACTCAATGGGTTCAAAGACCGCCAGACGGTCGCCCTGGTAAGGCCATTTTGGTTTGTAAGGATGTGGAGAAGGCATTCGATACTGTATGGCACGAAGGCCTTAAGTACAAATTGTACCACAACTTCGACTTTGCCCTGCCGTTCACAAGGTTGCTCTGCAACTACCTGGACGACAGGTCAATTAGAATAAAGTGGCGGGGCTGTCTGTCCCAACCTTTTGTGCCGAAGGCTGGAGTGCCGCAAGGGTCAGTCCTTGCCCCCACTCTGTACAATCTATATACGAATGACCTGCCAGAGCCGGCTTATCCTCGCAACCAGGCTCTAACTCTTTCGTATGCGGACGACACTAACCACATAAGCAGACACAAAACGCTGCAGGGAGCGTTACACGTAATGCAAAACATCCTAGACGGGGCACACGCGTGGGAGCAACAGTGGCGCATTAAGACCAACGCGTCGAAATGCAATGCTGTACACTTCCGCTGCAAACGAACCAACAGAACAATCACAAACACTCCTCTTAAAATAAACAACACAAACATCCCAGCGAAGGACCATACCCGTGTGCTGGGTAGCACACTTGATAATGGCCTTACCTGGACCCCACACTTCCGCAAGCAGGGAGCGAAGGCTAGGGC
>NC_134779.1:67086300-67091300 GCF_046742065.1 Oratosquilla oratoria
ATTGTCTTCACCATTTCTTCATCCAGGTATGTAAATGCAACTTTGATTGTTCTTATTAAATTATAGGTTTCTCCAAAAATCTTATGTATATGTTTCTCAGGTGACATATCATTCAAAACAATGACTCCCAGGTCTTTTTCATTTTCTACTATTTTTATTCCTTCTTCTCCCAATTTATATGATCCTGTTATTCTGTTTTTACTTTTTCCAAATTCCATTATACTACACTTCTTTGTATTGAACTCCATCTCCCACTTCCTACTCCATTCCTGTACTTTATTTAGATCTCTCTGTGGTGATTCACAATCTTCTTCCGTGTTCACTTTTTTCAATAGTTTTGCATCATCTGCAAAGAAGCTCATATAGCTTTCAATTCCTTCATCCATATCATTAATATATATAGCAAACATTATTGGGGCCAGAACTGTTCCTTGTGGAACACCGCTTATTACGTCATCCCATTTTGAGTGTTGGTCTCTTATCACTACTCTCATTTTTCTTTCTTGCAAAAAGTCTTCCATCCATTTAAGCAGTTTGCCCTGTATTCCTCCTTCAGTTTCTAATTTCTTAAGCAACTTCTTATGTGGTACTTTGTCAAAATCTTTTTTTAGGTCTAGAAATGCACAATCAGCCCATCCATCTCTTTCTTGTATTATATCTATTAGCCTTGAATAGAAACATATTAAATTGGTGACGAATGACCGTCCTTGTCTGAATCCATATTGTCTTGGATTTAGCACGTTGTTTTTTTCTAAATATTTTACCTATCTATTTTTGACAATTCTTTCACAAATTTTTGCTATTGTACTTGTTAGAGAGACTGGCCTATAGTTGTTAGAGTCTTCTTTATTTCCCCCTTTATATATAGGTACTATATTTGCTTTTTTCCAATCTTCTGGAACTTTACCTTCTTTCAAGGAACTGTTTATTATGCTATGTATTATGTCTGCCAGTTCATTCCTGCATTCTTTCAGAATCCAGTTTGCTATTTCATCTGGTCCATGCGATTTTCTGACATCAAGATTACTCAAGTGGTTCAATATTTCATTCTTTGTTACTTCTATTCCTTTCATAGGGGGGACTTTCTCTTTCCATTCAATCTCTTCAGGTTGTCTGTTCTCCCTTGTAAACACTGATTTAAAATGTTTGTTCATAATTTCCGCCATTTCAATTTCCTCTGTGTATTCAACTCCTCCTTGTCTTAATTTCTCCAAATCTTGTTTGTTTTTCAGTTTGTTGTTTACAAATCTGTAGAATAGTTTTGGTTGATCTTTACATTTTTCTATGACATCTTTTTCATATTTTCTCTTTTCCTCTTTGCACGCTTGTACATATTCATTTCTATAACAAGAATATATTTTCCATTTTTCTGGTCTTCTGTTTTATTTCCATTTGGCCCAGGCTTTGTCTCGTTTGTCTTTTATCTCCCTACAACTTTTATTGTACCAGCACTTTACATATTCTTTTTCTTGTTTTTGTCTTGGGACATACTTTTCTACTCCTTTTTTTTTTATAGATTTTTGTCAAAATATTCCATTTCTCTTCTACTGTTGTATCTTCTTTGTGTATTCTTTCCCAGTTTTCATTTTGGAAGAATTCTCTTATTTGATCAAAATTTGCTTTTTCATACATCAATCTTCCTTTTCTATATTGTTCATTTCTTTTCATGTATTTTTTCTCATTTAGTTCTAGTTCTATCAGTATGTGGTCACTTTTGCTTATTGGTGCCTGGTATTCTATCTTTTCCACTATTCCAGGTTCTGATGTGATTATTAGGTTTAGTCTCGATGGTTTTTCTTCATTTCTATACCTAGTGTTCTCTTGGATCCATTGTGTCATTGTGTGGTCAGTAATCATCTCAAGTAGAACACTTCCCCATGACTCTTCTCCACCCTTTATGGTCATCTCTTCCCAGCATATTTCTTTGCAATTATAGCCGCCCATCATAACTATTCTTCCTCCATCTTCCATTATCTTGTTTAGTGTTATTCTTGTGTCTTCTAACATGCTTTTATGTTCATTCTCTTCCCACGAGGCTGTTTTTTTGGGGCACGTAGTTTATTACAAACTTTCTGCTCTTCTTATCTCTATCTTCTACTTCTATCATGATCATCTCTACTCTATTGTTCCCATATGTGACACTCTTCACGCTTATATCCTTCTTTGTCAGGAACATAACTCCACCCCCTTGTTTTTTCTCTCTGTTTCTAATCCAATAATTATATGCATTGTGTCCTATGCTGTTGGGTGGTAGTGGACCTTTTAATTTTGTCTCAACAATTCCCATTATGTCTGGATCTTTTTCTTTCAGATATTTGTTCAGTTCATTCAGTCCTGTTATTAATCCATCTATATTTGTGTAGGATACTTTTAACTTTCTGTTGTATTCTCTGTTTCTTTTGTGTTTCTCTCTGTTATTTTCCATTGCTTCAATTTCATATTCACTACTCTCCAGTAGAATTCTTGTTTTTCTGTCTCCGTTCTGGTCTCGTTTTTTTTTCTTAGCT
Source organism: Oratosquilla oratoria (assembly GCF_046742065.1). Classification (NCBI taxonomy): domain Eukaryota; kingdom Metazoa; phylum Arthropoda; class Malacostraca; order Stomatopoda; family Squillidae; genus Oratosquilla; species Oratosquilla oratoria. The sequence continues at coordinate 67,088,808 of NC_134779.1, forward strand.
TCATGTCTTTTCTTTATTTCCTTCTCTCTTTCCTCTTTATTCATTTCTCTTTTTATCCATACCTTTTTATATTGTTCACTTGTTGCTAGTTTCCCTGTTTTGGATAAGATATTCTCTGCCGTCGTTTGTGACCTGAATTTAATCTTAATTGGTCTGGTCTTGTCTGTACTATATTTCCCAAGCCTGAATTTCTCTTCGATTTGTTTCATTATTTCTGGCTCATCTTCCTGAACTAATTCTAGTAAATTTCTTACTTTTTCATTTTCCTCTTTGGTTCTTGTGGTTCTATCTGGGTTATGTTTCTCTTCCATTCCTAATATAATTATACATTTCTTTCTATCTGCTAAGTCTCTTACTATATTCTCCTTCTGTCTCATCACTTTAATAACTGAGTCTTCAGTTTGTTCTTTCATTTGATGTTTGATTATGTCAGAAAATGCAACTTTACTGTTTTCGTGAATTTTTTTCCAACCCTCCTTGTTATCCTTATTATTCTCCTTTAAGACTTTATTCTCCTCTTTTACTTCTTTTAACTGTTTTTTTTAATTCTTCAATTTCCTTAGTTAAGTTTTTGTTCGCCTTCTCTAGTTCTTCCAATTTTTCAACTCTTTGTAGAATGTTGTTAACGTGACCGAACCTAAGTTCCCAGTGCTCGATCATCTTATCGAGCTTCTCTTCTAGTCTTGTTAATCGGGGGGGGGGGGGTGTCCCCCCACCCACTTTAAATATTCTCAGCGTTCCCAACATATGAAATGCAAGTTACCAAATTACATTATTTTCATACGTAAAGAGTTTGCTCTGCAGCTCCTTCCGATCTTGTTTGCTATGTCATCTTCAAAATTACTATAGCGTTATAATATTTTATAACTCTAAGCAATATTTGAAACATTTGATACTGAACAACAACAGTATGTGCTTATCAATCGTCTTCTGCTTAGTTTACTTTAAACAGAAATCTATGGAATTGCTATGTTACAATTGGAGTTCCTCAGAGTTCTGTTCTTGGGCCACTTTTATTCATAGTATTTATAAATGTACAGACCACGGACTGAAATCTATTGTCTCCAAATTTGTCGATGATACAAAACTGTGTGGAATGGCAAATGGTCACTTAAACCATTTAGATATCCAAGAAGATTTAGATAAACTACAGCAATGGTCTGAGAAGTGGGTAATGAAATTTAACAAAAGTAAATGCAAGGTTATGCACATAGGCAAAAATAACACTTACTTGTCCTACGAGTCTATACACGACACCGAGACTTCTGAAGCAGGCAGTGGTGCTCCGCACCTAGTTTGAGAACTAAAGGACCTAATTGGTCCTTTACAATGGGAGATGTAGACAAGACGTGGTGGCGTTACTAAAGCTAAGAGACTCTTAATAAAACTTGTCGGTGTGTAAACTAGATTTTGCACTATATCAAAGAAAATAACACATTGTAGCTGAGGGGTAAATGCCGTGACTTATTGGGGTTACTAAGCTGGATAGAATGAGAAACGAGGAGTTGAGGAGGAGAACGGGAGTGGAAAGGGAGTTAGGAGATATGGTTGATGAAAGATTATTGGGATGGTTTGGACACACGGAAAGAATGAGTGAAGAAACATTAGTAAAAGATGTGTGGAGGACAGACGTGGAAGGAGTGAACATGAGGGGGAGACCAAGTACGAGATGGATGGATGGAGTTAAAGGGGCGTAGGGAAAGATGGTAATGTCTGTTGAGGAAGGACGGGAGAATGCAGAAGATGGGGGTGAATGGTTGTTTATGGATGATGTTGTGACGCATGAAAGGTAGATGGTGGGTGATGTTGAGGAAATGTGTGTTTTTGCATGAGGGGACGGAGGGGTGGTGGCCGATTTAATGAAGCGGCCTTGCTGTGGATGTGCTGTGTCTTGCGACACTGCCTCTGACCCAGGGCAGTGGGCGAGATGTAGGGATGACCCGTCATCCAGGAGGAGCCAAGATAAGAGGGAGGGAGGTGGGTGAATGGTAGGGCGAGAGTGGAATTTATGCCTTTTTTCTACCTCCCTTATAAGGGGTAAAAAGACTTTGGTGTATGTATGTGATTCACCTTGGTCATTGGTTCACGTGTTAGACTCGTGATCGACAGCTATTTCCCTCCTGGAAGAGAGCTTAGAACTCCGATGACCGATCTATGGGTAATTCTTTGACCTTACACGCACACACACACACACACACAACTCCCCGCCCACGAGAGTTGGAGTAACGACTCGAAGCGCAGCGATAATGAAATTATTTTCAGCCCTGGGCAGGATTTGAATCCGGACCGCCGTAGTGACGGTCTGGGATTCTACCAAACGTAAGTAGGTATGCCTCTTTGGGGAGTGGTACCATAAGTGGTCATCAATCACAGATATCTGGAAACATAAAGCATAACATGCAAATTGATACCAAATGTAAACATTTCAAAGTGAAAGCATATACACATACACACACGCACGCACACAAACACGCACGCACACGCACACGCACA
>NC_134779.1:67096300-67116300 GCF_046742065.1 Oratosquilla oratoria
ATATATATACATTTTTTTTTCTGCGTCTCATGCCCTTCTTTCTTTCTTCAGGAGTCAAGGTCTGGATTGTATTCCGTGTTCGGACACGGTATGCGATCCCCCGAAACCCGTCAACTGCAAATGGGGGACCCAAAAGGATGTTTGCGGCTGCTGCCTTGTCTGCGCTAAAGTCAGTTGATGATCAATTTATATCCTTCGTCTATTCACGAGACCTCTTTTGATCCATTCACTTCCATAGTACTTCCTTAGCAGAATATGATCCCCCAGTGTTAGTTAAAATCTGTGTGTGTGTGTGTGTGTGTGTGTGTGTGTGTGTGTGTGCGTGTGTATTCACTTGGTCTTTGGATCACGTGTTGGACTCGTGATCGACAGCTATTTCCCTCCTGGAAGAGAGCTCAGAGCTCGTAGGTCCGATCTATGGGTAATGCTATGACCTTACACACACACACACACACACCCAACTCACCGCCCACGAGAGTCAGAGTAACGACCCGAAGCTCAGCTGTACCGAAATAATTTCGGCCCTAGGCAGGATTCGAACCAAGCACTACGCGCACTACCATGCTAGTAATTCATCGCTCTACCAACTGCGCCATCGAGTCGTGGGTGTGTATGTGTGTGTGTGTGTGTGTATGTGTGTGTGTGTGTGTGTGTGTGTGTGTATGTGTGTGTGTGTGTGTGTGTGTGTGTGTGTGTGTGTGTGTGTGTGTGTGTGTGTGTGTGTGTGTGTGTGTGTGTGTGTGTGTGTGTGTATCATATTTCATAGACAATAATGGCGCGAGATGAGAATACACAAAAATATGTAAAATCATAGATTACAAAAATAAGGAAATAAAGGAACAAATATACATTAATGAATAAGAAACCCCAATAAAAAGGCTAATAAACAGATAAAACAAATAATGAAAAGATAAATAGAAATAAAAGAAATAGATTAAATAAAACATTAACCAAAGGAATATGAAAATAAAAGAATAAATTAATATATGATAAGTGAACAAATAATTAGATAAATAAATGCACTCCATTGACGACTTGTACATTTTTCTGGCTACCACCAGGCGATTTTACTCAACCGAAGGAAAGGCCCCTTTGCAAAGCGAAAGGTCCAAGACCACTTCAATGAACCCGGTCACCACTATTCATGTCTTGTATATTTGTATGAAACTGGCAGTTGCCGACAGCTGTATCAAAATAAACACCCTATGAGGATGGAGCCTCTATCAGTGCGGTATTTCGGTTGTTACAGCTTGATCGAGTAAAGGGCACTTGATCAAATTTGAACAAGTGAAACTCGTGCTAATGAAGGCTCCGTCCTCACATGGTGCTTGTTTTGGTAGATTTTTACATATGTTCTGGCTCCCGGGAGACGATTTTATTATTCCCCTTTACCCACAGGGCCCAGGCGAGGAGTGCGGGGGGCCTTGGTTCGTTCGCGGCAGGTGCGCCATGGGGTTCCGCTGCCTTCAGCGAGTGAAGAGTGAAGGTTTCTGCATCTGGGTGAGGAAGCCCAAAGCCTCTTTCCATTGACACGTTGCAACTAGCAGGGAACCCCAACTCGGTGGTAAACGGAACCCCCAACTCGGTGGTAAACGGTTAACCGTCTACCGTTTTTGGTGAAGTTGGGAAGACACAAGTTTTTTTTTTTTTTTTGTTTTTGTTTTTTTACATATAATATTTGTCTTTTAGTGTAGGCTATTATAATTATGTCTCATGCCTGATCATCTACAGTATTATTCTTTTTACTTCCTGTCTAAGAACAATCTCTGCATATATACATGTGTACTTTGTATAATCAAATAAAGTGAAAATAATATTTTTTTTTTCGTTTCCCCAACCTTCACTTATCAAGAGCATAATAATGAGGGAGAGTGCACGAGACCACAGGGCCTACACTAGGCAGTTCCATGCCCATTACCATTTGTCACCCCACCTTTAAAGTTGTCTTTTTTTTTTTTTTTAACAACCAATAGTTTCAGCTCTCACTACAGGGTCACTAAGTTTACTCCACTCGTTGACCACCCTATTAGTAAACCAGTTCTTGCCTATTTCCTTCTTAAATCTAGATTTGTCCAATTTAAGTTCATTACTGCGAGTCTCGTTCTTTTGTCTTAATATGATGACCTTGTTTGCGTAACCTTTTTAAATCACTTGATCCACTTGAACATCTCTATTAGATCACCCCGCACTTTGTGTCTTTCCAGATAGTGTCAGTTAAGGTGCTTGAGGCTGTCCTCGTAAGGTAAATTTCTGAACCCATACATCATTTTGGCCATTCCCCTCTGTACTGATTCTAGTGAATTAATGTCCATTCTATAGGACGGAGACCAAGACTAACGCCATATAAGAGTTTGATCAAGTATCTCTGCATTTTATTTGTAACCGTCCTTGCAATGAAACCTTATGCTTTGTTAGCTCTATTACTTGCGCTAATGCACTGTTTCCTGTATTTAAGGCAGGACTCATTAGAACTCCCAAGTCTCTCTCGCACTCAGTTTCCTCTAAATAAGTGTTATCTAAGCTATACTTGCTTTCTGTGTTGTGTAAATCAACGTTTTAACACGCTTCATTTTGAGATATTGAAGTCCATTTCTCAATAAACCGACCATGAGAACAATTCGTTAAGACCATCCAGCAGACTAATCTTCTTCTCCTGACCCAATTAGATGTCCTATTTGAGTGTCATCCGCAAACTTACCAACATCACTATTAATCCCATTGTCCAAGTCGTTTAAGTACACAATGGACAATAAGGGACCGAAACCAAGCCCTGTGGAACTCCACTAGAAGCTCTAATATAATCAAACATTTTTCCTCCCATGCCATGGACTTGACTTTATTTAGTAGTTTCTGCTGGGGCACCATGTCGAACGCTTTGCTAAAGTCAAGGTAAATAACATTGTAACTATTATTATTATCTGACACCTTGAAAGCGTTAGTGTAAAAAGAGAGAAGATTAGTTATACGTGACTCATCGATGGAGAATCCATGCTGTGAATCACGAATCAGTCTCTCGATATGATTTTTTATTCTATTAGCTATTATTGAGTCAAGCATTTTCCCGATAAGTGATGTCAAACTGATTGGACTGTAGTTTCATATAAACGATTTATCTCCCTTTTTGAAAACAAGAATAACGTTTGCCTGCCCCAAGCAATAGGTACAAAACCAGTGCCAATCGATTTATTAAATATTTCCGTTAACTGGTCTCAGATTTCAAATTTACACTCTTTGAGCTCTCTGCAACAAAACAAATGTGTTTTTGCTACGTTGTAAGCGTGGCTTGAGCGGCTGAGGACGGCGATTTTAATCGGGCCTCTCTTCGGATTTGGCGTGGGAACACCGCTGCCCACCAGTGTAACAAAACAAATGTGTTTTGCTACATGTAGTGGTGGTTTGAGGGTGAGTTAAAGTCTCTGGACTCTGTTGGTTTTATTGAGGTACGAAGATTATATACAACTAGGGCCTTGATCTTAACTACTCCTCGTGCCGAGTCTTAACCTCGGCACTGCCTCCTGCCAGGTTCGTGACTTCGGGTAGATCTCCTGCCATATCTAACCTCTCCTTTGTAAACACCATGAGAAAAGATTTGTTAGTCGCATCCCTTATTCTTTCCTCCGAATCTATCATGACATCTTCGTCGTTTTTAATTGGGCATATTCTTTCCTTATTTTTTTGTTCTGTAAATATTAAAGAAGTCCTTTGGGTTGGATCTCGCTTGTCTGGCAACTTTAATTTCATAGTTACGTTTCGCTGTGCGCATGTTCTTTTTAACCAGTCTTATATTTAGATCTTCTGTGTATTTCTCCGTTTTTAATTCTGCTATAAAGCCCTCTTTTTATTCCAATTTCGATTTTCAGCCTATCCGTCATCCATTTGGGAGTATTAGTACTGGACCTTACTGTTTTGAGGGGAATAGTTTATTTTGCGCGTTCAAAATCGAAACTGTTAGGTTACTGTACATTGCATGCAGATTGTTGACCGTGCTATTTACCTAACGCTTATGAGTGACCTGACCCAAAGGAACGCATCTCATCCTCCGGGACCCGACACCTGACTGCGCCAATGACGTCCGGGCTGACCGTTTACCTTACCCTGTCATAGTCCTCTGGGTTGGTCTCGTAAGTGACCAATTGCCCTAAACACTTTCTCATTTCATCAACATTGGCTCTCCTCAAATTAGCAACTAGAACGTTATTCGTATGATTTGATTTTGCCATATAATATTAAACCTTATTTCTTGATCGCTAGAGCTTAGACCATCTCCTACTTTTATGTTTCTCGTTAGACTCTCATTTTTTGTTAATAGTAAGTCCAGAGTATTCTCTCCCCTCGTAGGATCGGTCATCATTTGTTTTAGGAAATTATCTTGTATCACATCTAAAAATAAAAAAGCACTTCATGACCTAGTAAACTTTCCAAGTCAATATTTTTATAGTTAAAGTCTTCCATGATCACAATGTGCTTGTACTGCGACGACCTGCGAATTTCTTGAATCAGGAGAATCATTGGTCTTCTCTGCAAAGACGTTACCAAACCTGAATGAAATCGTTTGGCGCCATATAAGGAAAACTGTAAGACAAATTACGTACCCACAACGAAGTAGTTAATCTAGGCAGTTTTCACCTCCTTCCCAAGACTAACCACACATGATACATTCTTTGTACCTCATAACGGTGGCTTGATACATCTGTAATCAGAATATTACTAAATTTGCTAGGTTGGATCAGAAACTCGTTCAACTGTCGTAGACAGCGACTTGTTTTCAAAGGTGAAACCACTAACTGGAAAAGAAGAGTAGAGTGAAAATCCTCAGGGTTCCATTCTTGGGTCACTTCTTTTCAGTGTATGCATCAATGAGAAAGACCGTGGGCCCAAATCTAACTCTAAACTGTGCGGAATAACGATCTCTCAGATCAGCTGGAAATAAAATAAAAATCTAGAGTAACTAGAGCAATGGTCGGGAGTGTGGTTCAGATGAAAATTATTTTGAATAGGGTTACAACTTATCTGGAAAAAAAAAAATCAAAGCGTAGAGTAAAAAGGATTTTGTCTCTCCGCCAGAGAATATGAGATTCTAGGAGAGGAAGCTCGATCTTCTAGCTACAAAATTTCTGCTCTCATCAATCAACTGTATCACTCATTAGTCCGTCCATAAAAAAAAAAAAAAAAAAAAAATTGCCTAAGTCATTTTTCGTCAATTTCTGGATTTTTTTTTTTCTAAATCAATCTTTTATTGCTCCTTGTGGTACAATTCCCAATGTTTTATTTAGTGTCTGAGTAGGTTAAAATTACGTTAGGAAGAGCATTACGTATATTAATAAAATAGAAAAGCTATTTTTTCGATTACCTGAAAAGTTGGACAAATGACTTAGGCACTTTTTTTTATGAGGCTGACGATATGTTGGTTCAGATTGAAGCAAAAACCTCATAAAATTAAATCTAGTCATTTCCATGATAGATACTAACCAGATGTGAAATAATGGTTTTAGACTGTCAAGACGTATATTTAACCTTGAGGTAAGTAGAAACAACATCACCAACTGGCTAGTTAATGTATAAAATCACCCCCCACCCACCCCTCAGAGGCAATGCGACGTACACTTGCTCCATGAAAACATCAAAGCAACGTGTTGAGATGTCTGTCTGAGCGGGCTAGGGCGTCGTTACTTCAGGTAAAGGTCGAGGGGATGGCGGTTTGAATTCTGACACCGGCGAAGTTGAACCAAGGGCATGGTTCATTAAGTTCCACACTACAAAGCCCTCTGTGAGGGGCATCGTCCTAGCCTTCCGATAGGGGGAGTTTGTGACGATAAGCTATATCATCATCATTTCTTTGTTCGATTTGATTATTTTATTTTTGTTATGAGCCGGAAGCTCTTCATCCGACAATCTTTATTGTTGTCACTCCATTGTAAGATCACAAAGGTCATTCAGTATTACGTAACTATACAGCGGCGAAATGCAGCGTCATAACTAAACTCGTGGGATCTAGCGATCCCACCCACACGTGGAGTAGAACGAATTATATGAAATATTCTAGAGGAAATAACCAGCGACCTCCAAAGTAGGAACAGCAAGGCGAATCGTTGAGCTGGAGGAGTGACAGACCGATGCGGCGAAGATTCCTGGGCGTTTGTCGAGAGAGCTGGAGTGCAGAGACGTCCGACCTCTAGGAGCGCTGTGTTGATTCTCACACGATCCCTGTTTTTTTTTCTTTTCTTTAAGAACTAGTCCCAGCGGAGGGATCCGATTTAGGGACTGTCTTTTAATTTCTCAATATGAGCTGTGTGTCTACATCTAGTAGATGTCGATGCGCCAGTGGCGCTATAATAAGTGTCCAACTGGTGAGGTGGAGATTAGGTGGGCTGCCATGATGATGTTTTGGTGGTCGGTGATTGAATATAACATTCTTGGGGGGCTCTTCCCAAGGAGGTTCAGCAGCGGTTGGAAGTGGTTACGAAGGATGGGGCATAGGAATAAGCAGTGGAGGAAAGAGACCAGCTCCGTCCAGCAGGCACAGACGGTCTTCAGATGGCGGGTTCTCCAGTGGTTGACACGAATTCTTGAGATGAGGTGAAGAATGTGGGTTGGAAGTGGATGAGGGTGGGTCCAGAAGGTCCCCTTATTGCATGTCTTGATGGGCCAGCCTCGGGTAGCGGCAGTCCCGGCATATTCCTCTGACCAGAGCTCCCATGTTGCTTGGTCAATTTTTTTGTTGGCATCACTTGTTGAAAAGCAGAGCGAGATGCAATCCTCTTCAGAGGTTAGGGCCCCTCGTTTGGCGGCTCGGTCGGCCATCTCGTTTCCATGGATGCCTACATGGGAGGGCACCCACTGGAAACGAAGACGGAGTCCGCGTCGTGCGATTTCTTCTGAAAGGATTAGTATTTCCTTGAGGATTTCCGGTCTTGTTTTGCAGTACTCACTCTGTATTACATTTAGGCTGGACTGGGAGTCCGATAGGATGACTATTTGCGTTGGGGAACGGGGGAGAGTTTTGATGGCGACGAGTTCGGCAGTTAGGATGGTGGTGGGTGGGAGCTTCACTTCGAAGTGCTCTCGCGTGGTCACGAAGAACAGTCCTGCTCCTGTTCTGCCGTCACTGAGTACCGATCCGTCTGTGAAGATCTTGAAGTCGTCTGCGTATTCCTTAGCCAGCAGTTCTCGAGTACAGGTGGCGATTTGATGTGGGGGATCTTCTTTTGCTACTCCAGGGACATTGGTTCGTACCTCCGGCGGCTTCATGATCCAGGGTTGGTATGGATAAACTTGGGTTTGGGGGACACGGAGGCGGTCGGCAGACTCTATTCCCGCTCTCGAGCAAAGATCGGAGGCAGAGGAGACCAGACCATGTTCTGGCACAATAGGTGGGGCTGGGTTCTAGTCTTCACCTAATTCAGTATACGTAGAGTTAGGTACCCTCGCTGAGCTGAAGAGGTACCTGCAGGTCTTTTTCTTCAGGCGATGCCAAAGTAGGAGGACTCCGGCTTTACAGTATATTTGTTCTTGAAGAACAGACTGCCGAAGGCCTAGTCCTAGTCTATGCTCTTGACACTCGACTGTAGCCATACGGCGGATGGCCAACAACGACAGGTCGTGCAAAGCTTGTGCGCCAAACAGAAGCCGGGAGCGGACTAGACTCTGGGTGAGGTGGATGAGTGTTTCTCTCCGCTGCCCCCATGGTTCGTGTCGGACGGCCCTAATGAGGTTGAGGGCACGTCTTATGGCTTGTTGGACCTGACTAGTCCAGCGACCCTCTTTTTGAAAGATGACGCCCAGGTATCTGACTGAGGGTGAGGGGGGGCACTTCTGTGCCGCAGATGCTGAGGACGTTCCAGGTTGGGTAATGGCTTCTGTTGTAGCCAGGAAGGTGCACAGGCATGTACACTGTCTTATTTAGAGAGAGTAGGAAGCCGAGGCTTTCGAGGTGGCGGACAACACTGTCTACTTGACTTTGAAAGAGGCGGAGTTCTGTCTTGTGCTGGGCAGAGTCCTTCTTCGGACGTCTATGCCTTGATCGGCGCCATACGGCTATATCGTCGGCATAGGTGGTAATGGTGGTGCCCTTCCTTAGCCCTTTCCCGATGTCGGCTAACATTAGGACGAAGAGAGTGGGTGCTACCACTGAGCCTTGGGGAACTCCCATGTCGACAGGCATTCGCCCGCTCAAGACTCCCCTCCAGCGCACTATTATTGAGCGGCCGGAGAGAAAGGAGCAAACGAAGGAATACAACGCTGGGGAGACTCCGATAGATTTAAGCTTCAGCAAAAGCTTGGCGTGCCAGATGGTGTCGAAGGCTTGGGCGATGTCCAGGAAGCAGGTGTGCAGAATTCTCTTCTGCCACTGGGCCTTACGGACGTGTTCTGCGAGCCGCACAATGTGGCCATTGATGCTTCTACCTTTTCGGAACCCTACTTGAAGTTTTGGAAGTGCACCCTTGTTCTCGATGATGTGAGTGAGGCGATGTAAGACCATACTCTCGTAGATTTTCCCGACGTGAGAGGTGAGGGATATGTGTCTGTGTCTGGCCACCATGTGACGTGGCTTGTTGTTTTTTGGGGATTGGGGTGACCGTGGCTACATCAAATCGCCACCTGTACTCGAGAACTGCTGGCTAAGGAATACGCAGACGACTTCAAGATTTTCACAGATGGATCGGTACTCAGTGACGGCAGAACAGGAGCAGGACTGTTCTTCGAGACCACGCGAGAGCACTTCGAAGTGAAGCTCCCGCCCACCACCATCCTAACTGCCGAACTCGTCGCCATCAGAGAAGCTTTGAATAAAGTCAAAACTCTCCCCCGTTCCCCAACGCAAATAGTCATCCTATCGGACTCCCAGTCCAGCCTAAATGTAATACAGAGTGAGTACTGCAAAACAAGACCGGAAATCCTCAAGGAAATCCTAATCCTTTCAGAAGAAATCGCACGACGCGGACTCCGTCTTCGTTTCCAGTGGGTGCCCTCCCATGTAGGCATCCATGGAAACGAGATGGCCGACCGAGCCGCCAAACGAGGGGCCCTAACCTCTGAAGAGGATTGCATCTCGCTCTGCTTTTCAACAAGTGATGCCAACAAAAAAAATTGACCAAGCAACATGGGAGCTCTGGTCAGAGGAATATGCCGGGACTGCCGCTACCCGAGGCTGGCCCATCAAGACATGCAATAAGGGAACCCTCTGGACCCACCCTCATCCACTTCCAACCCACATTCTTCACCTCATCACAAGAATCCGTGTCAACCACTGGAGAACCCGCTATCTGAAGACCGTCTGTGCCTGCGGGACGGAGCTGGTCTCTTTCCTCCACTGCTTATTCCTATGCCCCATCCTTCGCAACCACTTCCAAGAATGTTATATTCAATCACCGACCACCACAGCATCATCATGGCAGCCCACCTAATCTCCACCTCACCAGTTGGACACTTATTATAGCGCCGCTGGCGCTTGACATCTTCCCGGAGACGAATTAGATATACTAGATGTAGACACACAGCCAATAATGAGAAACTAAAAGACAGTCCCTAAATCGGATCCCTCCGCTGGGATTAATTTTTAAAGAGAAAAAAACAAAAAAACAGAGTGTCAGTTCCTCTTTGAACACCCGCAGTGGCCAGAGGGAACGTCGTTACAGTCAACATGGGTCTTCAGACGGGTCCTCACCTCCTGCTCCTGCTCCTGCTTCTGGGTATCCTCGCCTTCGTCCAAAGGTACGGCAAGCGGGCAATCTCGTCACATCCAAGTTTACTAAGGTGATGAGACGGATGAGGGAACAATAGTCGAGAATAGGCTGAAGCTTTTTATTGCTCTAACCTTTCACTGGGCTCTGTTTTCTTCTGAAGACATGGTCATTTCGCAATGACAATGTCCGTCCCTCATCTCTATGTCTTTCTTTATCCTTCTCTCAGGAGCCAAGGGTTGTCATGCTCTGTGTGTAATAAGTTGGACTGCCCGCCCCTGGACCCCGCCACCTGTCCAGCGGGAACCGAAAGTGACGTTTGCGGATGCTGCACGGTCTGCGCCAAAGTGAGTTGAATGTCAGGTTATCCTTTTTCCACTTTTGAGTATTTGTTGTTTGACCTATTCCCTCCTATTTTTTCACATTTAGCATCAACTTTCTCCTATCACACGCCATCCTGATTTCCGTCTCTAACTGTTTTAGACTTTGCTCTTACCCAGCTATAAGCATAGTTTCATCAACAAACAACAGTTGACTCACAGGTCCGGAGTTGGAATAAATCGTTAACATTTATTGTCGAGATTTTCTCAACTATACTCTTGAGTGTGCAACATATGAATGGCCTTGCGGGTTTTTTAGCCAAATTGCAGCCTTGAAATATCAATATTTTTTATCTTAAAAATAATCGGCTTTTTTTTTTACAATTTGGCACCAAACGACTGTCTTCATCCAAAAGAAACTCCCCATGCAGGAACGAACCCTTTCATCGTCATGTATGTGTGTGTGTTGGGGGGGGGGATAATAGATTGGCATTTTTAATCCATCCTTCACCCACCCCACTTCTGTCCAAGAGCCCATTATTGACTGTACTGTCTCAGCTCCTTGTGGGTGAAAAATAACGAACGTTGATCACTTTTAACTTGTATAATATCTCTCCGTTCTGCTATTCCCTCTAATTTCTCCTTTACCAGTCCTGTGACCGCGCCATTAAGTGCTGGTTATGGGTGACAGGCGCCTGATATCATAATTTTTGTCTTGTATACTTATTCTCACTGTCGTTAGGCAATTGTATTACTTCCTTCCAACCCGCCCCTACAGGCCCAGTATGAGGTGTGTGGAGGTCCTTGGTTCATTCATGGGAACTGCGGCAGGGGACTCTTCTGTCTTCGGGATGAGTCGGACTTCAACAGCGACGGTATTTGTATAAGAAGAAGAAGGAAGCCCATAGGCTTTCCTGGCCGTGGCCCTCCTAGGAGGAATCGTCACTAATCGGCAAACAGTTATATGTCTCATCCTTCTGTTTTTGGTTCGGGAAGGAACCACTGTTTATTTTTTTTCAACGGCTATCGTAGAGAAGGTATTGGCTGCATTGTTAAGCGTTTAATTATTTTATTTTTTACATTTGAGAATGCCCAATATGTTTTTTGTAAAATAAGGTAAATAAAAGCAAGAATTTTTTGCTTTTGTTTTTCTCATTACATTGATCTTATTCCCTGTAACAACATTAACAAAAGTAAGTGACATTGTCATGTCACCAATGCCCAGGCATAGTGGTTTACAGCAGGACCGTACCCCACCAACATGGGAGATGTAGCCAAGACGTGGTGGCGTTACTAAAGCTAAGAGACTCTATTAATAAAACTTGTCGGTGTGTAAACTAGAGTTTGCACTATATCAAAGGAAATAACACATTGTACCTGGGGGGTAAATGCCGTGACTTATTGGGGTTACTAAACTGGATAGAATGAGAAACGAGGAGAACAGGAGTGGAAAGGAAGTTGGGAGATACGGTTGATGAAAGAGTATTGGGATGGTTTGGACACACGGAAAGAATGAGTGAAGAGGGCAGACGTGGAAGGAGTGAACATGAGTGGGAGACCAAGTACGAGATGGATGGATGGGGTAAAAGGGGTGTTGGGAAAGAGGGTAATGTCTGTTGAGGAAGGACGGGAGAATGCAGAAGATAGGGGTGAATTGTTGTGTATGGATGATGCTGTGACGCATGAAAGGTAGATGGTGGGTGATGTTGAGGAAATATGTGTTTCTGGATGAGGGGACGGAGGCGTGGTCGCCGATTTAATGAAGCGGCCTTGCTGTGGATCTGCTGTGTCTTGCGACACTGCCTTTGACCTAGGGCAGTGGGCGAGATGTAGGGATGACCCGACATCCAGGAGGAGCCAAGATAAGAGGGAGGGAGGTGGGTGAATGGTAGGGCGAGAGTGGATTTTATGCCTTTTTTCTACCTCCCTTGTAAGGGGTAAAAAGACTTTGGTGTATATATGTGATTCACCTTGGTCTTTGGATCACGTGTTAGACTAGTGATCGACAGCTATTTCCCTCGTGGAAGAGAGCTCAGAGCTCCAATGACCGATCTATGGGTAATGCTTTGACCTTACACGCACACGCACACACCCAACTCCCCGCCCACAAGAGTTGGAGTAACGACTCGAAGCGCAGCGATAATGAAATTATTTTCATCCCTTGGGCAGGATTTGAACCCGGACCGCCGTAGTGACAGTCTGTATGTATGTATGTATATGTTTTCACCTTGAAATCTTTACATTTGGTATCAATTTGCATGTTGTGCTTTGTTTCCAGACATCTGTGATTGATGACCAATTATGGCACCACTCCCCGGTTTTGGGTCCCTTGTTGTTCATTATGTACATAAACGACTGAAACGATGGGATAAATAGTGATGTTAGTAAGTTTGCGGGCGACACTAAAATAGGACGCCAAATTAGGTCAGGGGACGACGCAGAGATTCTGCAGGATGATCTTAACAAATTGTTCACATGGTCGGTGAAATGGCAAATGAACTTCAATATCTCTAAGTGTAGCGTGTTAAACGTAGGGCTACACAACCCCGAAAATAGATACAGCTTAGATATCACGCTTTTTAGAAAAAACTGAGTGCGAGAGAGACTTCGAAGTTCTAGCGGGTCTGACCTTAAAACCAGGAAACAGTGCATTAGCGCAAGGAATAAAGCAGAACATTAGGTTTCATTGTTAGGACGGTAACGAATAGAAGTGCAGAGGTAGTTATCAAACTCTATCTAGCGATAGTTAGACCCATCCTTGACTATGCGGTACAGTTTTTGGTCTCCGTCCTACAGAATGGACATCAATTTATTAGAATCAATACAGAGAAAGATCCAGAGTGCGGGGTGATCTAATACAGTTGTTCAAATGGATCAAAGGCTTTAACAAGGGTGGTGCAAGCAAGGTCATCATATCAAAACAACCGGGCAGGACTCGCAGTAATGGTTTTGAACTGGACAAATTTAGATTTAAGAAGGAAATAGCCAAAAATTGGTTTACTAATAGAATGGTCGACGAATGGAATAGACTTAGTAACCATGTAGTAAGCGCCGAAACTATCAGTTGTTTTAAGAAACGATTAGACAACTTTATGGATGGGGATGACAGGTGGTGATTGATACGGAGCTGCCGAGTGTAGGCCTTATGGTCTCTTGCAGTCTCCTTCATTTTTATGTTCTTATGTAGATAAAACAATATCAGGTGCAGTTTCGTTTAAGGGAATTGATTTGGAACGAGTTACTGCATATAGGGGAAAAATTCAGGATGTATGTGATCTACAATTGCAGGATTTTTGTCACAGTATCTAAGAGATACTACTAATGAACCTGCAAGGTCATTGTTTAGGATGAGCTTAACTCCAGGAATTGGCATTGACTTTTCTCTGAGGCTAATTGTTACATTCTGTCTACCCTCCCCTCATGCCATATCTCTTACTCCTCTCTTTATCTCCCACTTTCTCATTATCATTTATTTAGTGTGTGTGTAAACACCTAAAGTATCATTTCAACGATCGCTTCATGAACTGCTAAATGTTAAAATTTGTAGATGATAAACGAGTAAAAGCAGCAATGATTGCAACAAACCATTGGCAATTTTAATTATAAGTAAAAAGCAATTTGCGCAAATTGTGTGTACACCATTTTAATGTTTGTTTCTCCCCGCAAGGCTCGGGCTATATAAGGAGTAAAATGTTTTTCATCGATGTTATTTCTGAAGAAGCCCTGCTGGGCGAAACGTAAAATATATTGGACTCCCACACTCTGCGTTTGGCCTCTTCCCTATTGATGATAGACCCTCTAACGTCATCTTCATATGTGCCCACCCAACTTATGCCCGGTCTTGTAGACCCTTGCGCTTGGCGAGGTGACTTTTCAAAAATGATGTATTAGTTATCTATATTATCAATAATAAAGTTAGTTTTATTCATGCAGATGGTACACATTGTTTAGTTTTCGTAACCATGGTTTTTATGAGACATAACAAATTCAGACTTGCAAAGGTAACCTTTTTTATTCTATACTAAAAAAATCTGAATATTATGTTCTAATATAATATTTGTATTTATTTCATTGCATAGTTCACTCGCAAATCTTTATTTTGAATACGATGAACAATCAATTGGATGTATTCAATATATTCTAATGTTACAATACATTTTAATTTTACCTTATAGTTACTGTAGGGGTAACATTTAATGTGCATCTTCACACAGTGAACAAGTTGCACTGTAATTCTGCATTACAAATGCATAACGTCAACAGCTAGTCTAACCACCGCGTGCGTTAATTACCTCCATTAGCCTACTGCCTAGTTTAGGCCACCTTTCAAGACAGAAGGACATTACCTATTCAAGCCGACGAGACTGGGAACGCGACACAATTGTAACAGTTACAGTATAAGTTCAGACGATGGTACCATCCACTTCATTCCAATTGATCTCAAGATCCGAGTGGCTCAGAGAGTTACGTTCCATCTCCACGCGAGAACACTACGCATGTTTACACCATGTCAGGCTCAGCTGATACCATATGCAGACAACACACACACACACACACACACACACACACACACACACACACACACACACACACACACACACACACACACACACACACACACACACACACACACACACACACACACACACACACACACAGACACACGCACACACACACGCACACACACACACACACACACACACACACACACACACACACACACACACACACACACACACACACACACACACACACACACACACACACACACACACACACACACATAATCTAACATCTTCCTATCAGATATACTCTCTATTCTTAAACCAAACCCTTTTATATACCCAGACATTGCTCGACATATCAGTGGAAAATGAAGCTATACCTATATTGCATATATAAAAGAAAACACACCATGTTCCCTCGTGTATCAATAGAACAATGCGACAAGTCAATCTATCTAACCAGGAATTTTTTGGTAGACTGAAATGGCTTGGTGCAAATCAAAGGTAAATGAAAGAGAAGTTCTTTTAGACAGACATTCACTCAACTCTCCGTCGCCACGAAGAGGAAGACCAGGAGGACCAGATCCAAGACCGCGACCCGAGGTCCCATGGTCCTTGCGAGGCTATTGGCGCTGAGCCTGAGACTACTAACTACGGAATGAACCTTGCGTCGCGTCTAGTACGCATATAAGACAATGTATGCGCGCACGTGCATGCTTCAAAGTGGGGAACCCGCACTATTAATCAATCACATTTTTCATGGTTTGCGGAGCCGGTTCCTGCTCGAACCTCAGTTTTATTGGTGGTCCGGAAGTGGTTATACATGAACGCAGGAGACGGTGTTGACGGTATGCCACAACAGTGACGATAACCGGAGGAAGCTGGTGCACCACACACACACAGTGATGCCCAAGTCACCTCAGGTCCTGAAGTGAACAGCGGTCGGGGGCCATTACTCAGAGTGGATGCCTCTCCTAAGCTCTGCGTCACGGCGAGGGTTCGAGCAGTCACGCCATGGTGGGTCCCGACCGTCAACCGAGGCAAGCCTCAACCCCCCACCGTGGTACCCAGCCACAGCAATATCCTCCACAGTAAACAGGAATCACTTTTCCTTTCGAGAATTTCGACTTGGCCTTCGCCATGTCATGGGTCTGATTACCTGTCCAATTGGGAATCCTAGGTCGAGCCCTTAACCATTTTACTACCAATGGGGAGACAATGGGCTAAATGGAGTAGTCTGAAACATCCGCATTAAATGAATAAGTAATGTGCGGTGCCAAAGAAGACAAAGTTTTGGGGGACTGTGAATTCTCTGTGGCGTGGAAGGTCTTCTGTGATAATGTGAGTGCTTCCCTCTTTGTGAAACTATGAGTCTCTAGTGACATTCCAGTTTCTCTGTGGCACTGTAGGTCCTTCATGGCACTGCTGGTTCTCCTACTACAATGGAAATTCCCTGTGGCTCTGTAATTACCTCGTGGGTCTCCCTGTTACTCTCTGATCCCTTTCAACCATACGTGTTTCCCGTGGCACAAACTTCCTTTACTCTGAAACATTCCAGGACGCCATAGACGCTCCGAGATCCCTGCAGGACCGACAGTTCTCTGTGGGCATTTCGAGTACATTGTGGCCCCTTGAATATCCTGTGGCACTGAAAATCTGTAGGTCCTCTATAACTACTGTTCCCCAGTGACATTGTGAAATCCCTCTTCAAATCGTTAGGGCGTTCAACACAACAGGATATTTATTGAGCGGCGAGGAGATCGGTCCTCCAAAAATCACTCCAAATTTGCTTACGGGATGCATAGATACGGTGAAATATTTAATCATAATTAATCACCCTTCTTTTGAACTTTGTGGCATAGTCAATAAATTTTTGTTCGACTACATTTTCTTTTTTAATATCACGCCATATATTTCATTCAGTCTGATGATGGAATGTGGACAGAATGGAATCACATTTCAAAATATAAAAAGTAAATTGGTAAGAAATTCGATGACAATGGTTTCGTTCATAATATTTTCGCTATTATTGATGACCTGCACATTTGTTCTGGGTGACGCCAAGCGATTTTATTCAGGATTAATTCAGAAGATTCGGGGACTCTACGCATGTAACTGTTGGATTAAACAAGTAGAGATTAGTAATCCTGGACTTAATACGAGTTCTAGTGTAGAGAAATAGTTCAATCGCGTTACTTGAACAAGTGCTTGGGTAGTAGTTATTGTCATTCACGTAGCCAACTCAGGTAATCTATACAGTCAGGTACCATGTCTAACCTCTCCTTTGTATCGTCACATCCTATTAGATCGACCTTTGAGGCATCAGTCTGTCACTCCAGCTCATCGACGCGCCTTGCTGTTCCTAGTTTGGAGGTCGCTGGTTATTTCCTCTAGAATATTTCATATAATTCGTTCTACTCCACGTGTGGGCCGAGTTTAGTTATGACGCTGCATTTCGCCGCTGTACAGTTACGTTTGGTCATCCCTTAAACAGTGATAATGAATTACCTTTGTGATGATCACAATGGAGTGACAACAATACAGATTGTCAGATGGAGAGCTTCCGGCTCATAAAAAAAGAAAAAATCAAATCGAACAAAGAAATGATGATGATATGGTTTAACGTCACAAACACCCCCTATCGGAAGGCTAGGGCAATGCCCCCCACAGAGGGCTTTGTAGGTTGGAATTTAATGAACCATACCCTTGGTTCAACTTCAACGGGGTCAGAATTCGAACCGCTTTCCCCTCGACCTTCGCCGCAAGTAACGGCGCCCTAGCCCGCCCAGACAGACATCTCAACACGTTGCTTTGATGTTTTCATGGAACAAGTGAACCTCACATCTTTGAACCGATGTACGTCAAATTGTCTCTGCGGGGGGGGGGTCATACATTAACTAGACAGTTGGTAATGTTGTTCCTACCTACCTCAAGGTTAAATATACGTCTTGGCAGTCTAAAATCATTATTTCACGTCTGGTTAGTATTCATTATGGAAATGACTAGACTTAATTTTATGAGCTTTTTGCTTCACACTGAACCAACATATTCCAAATATGGACGGGCTAATGAGTCATACAGTTGATTGAGGAGAGCAGAACTTTTGAAGTTAGAAGATCGAGCTTCCTCTCCTAGAATCTCATATTCTCTGGTGGAGAGACAAAATCCTTTTTACTCTCCGCTTTGATTGTTTTTTTTTTTCCAGATAAGTTGTAATCCTATTCAAAATAATTTTCATCTGAACCACACTTCCGACCATTTCTCTAGTTGATCTAGATTTTTTTTAATTTCCAGCTCATCTGAGAGATTGTTATTCCGCACAGTTTAGAGTTAGATTTGGGCCCATGGTCTTTCTCATTGATGCATACACTGAAAAGAAGTGACCCAAGAATGGAACCCTGAGGATTTTCACTCTTCTGATCCAACCTAGCAAATTTAGTAATATTCTGATTACAGATGAGTCAAGCCACCGTTATGAGGTACAAAGAATGTATCATGTGTGGTTAGTCCAGTCCTGCATACTGAACTCGATGGCATCTTGGGAAGGAGGTGAAAACTGCCTAGGTTAACTACTTCGTTGTGGATACGTAATTTGTCTTACTTTTTTCATTTTATGGCTACAAAAGATTTCATTCAGTTTTGGTAACGTCGTTGCAGAGAAGACCAATGATTCTCCTGATTCAAGAAATTCGCAGGTCGTCTCAGTACAAGCACATTGTGATCATGGAACATAAAAGTAGGAGATGGTCTAAGCTCTAGCGATCAAGAAATAAGGTTTAATATTATATGGTAAAATCAAATCATACGAATAACGTTCTAGTTGCTAATTTGAGGAGAGCCAATGTTGATGAAATGAGAAAGTGTTTAGGGCAATTGGTCACTTACGAGACCAACCCAGAGGACTATGACAGGGTAAGGTAAACGGTCAGTCCGGACGTCATTGGCGCAGTCAGGTGTCGGGTCCCGGAGGGTGAGATGCGTTCCTTTGGGTCAGGTCACTCACAAGCGTGAGGTAAATAGCACGGTCAACAATCTGCATGCAATGTACAGTAACCTAACAGTTTCGATTTTGAATGTGCAAAATAAACTATTCCCCTCAAAACAGTAAGGTCCAGCACTAATACTCCCAAATGGATGGCGGATAGGCCGAAAATCGAAATCGGAATAAAAAGAGGGCTTTAGAATTAAAAACGAGGAAATACACCCAAAGTCTATATATAAGACTGGTTAAAAAGAACATGCGCACAGCGAAAAGCAACCATGAAATTAAAGTTGCCAGACAAGCGAGATCCAACCCAAAGGACTTCTTTAATATTTACAGAACAAAAAATAAGGAAAAAATATGCCCAATTAAAAACGACGAAGATGTCATGATAGATTCGGAGGAAAGAATAAGGGATGCGACTAACAAATCTTTTCTCATTGTGTTTACAAAGGAGAGGTTAGATATGGCAGGAGAACTACCCGAAGTCACGAACCTGGCAGGAGGCAGTGCCGAGGTTAAGACTCGGCACGAGGAGTAGTTAAGATCAAGACCCTAGTTGTATATAATCTCCGTAGCTCAACAAAGTCAACCAGAAACTTTACCTCACCCTCAAACCACCACTACATGTAGCAAAACACATTTGTTTTGTTACACTGGTGGGCAGTGGTGTTCCCACGCCAAATCCGAAGAGAGGCCCGATTAAAATTGCCGTCCTCAGCCGCTCAAGCCACGCCTACCACGTAGCAAAAACACATTTGTTTTGTTGCAGAGAGCTCAAAGAGTGTAAATTTGAAATCTGAGACCAGTTAACGGAAATATTTAATCAATCGATTGACACTGGTTTTGTACCTATTGCTTGGGGGCAGGCAAACGTTGTTCTTGTTTTCAAAAAGGGAGATAAATTGTTTATATGCAACTACAGTCCAATCAGTTTGACATTACTATTGGTAAATGCTTGACTCAATAATAGCCAATAGAACAAAAAATCATATCGAGAGACTGATTCGTGATTCACAGCATGGATTCTCCAATGATGAATCACGTATAACTAATCTTCTATTTTTTTTTTACACTAACTTCTTCAAGGCGTCAAATAATAATAATAGTTACAAAGTTATTTACCTTGCCTTTAGCAAAGCGTTCGACATGGTGCCCCACCAGAAACTACTAAATAAAGTCAAGTCCATGGCATGGGAGGAAAAATGTTTGAATATCTTAGAGCTTGGATCAGTGACTGAAAGCAGTGGGTCACTGTAAACGGTGTAAAATCCAAATGGGGGAGTGTTTCTAGTGGAGTTCCACAGGGCTTGGTTCCGGTCCCTTGTTGTACATTGTGTACTTAAACGACTTGGACAGTGGGATTAATAGTGATGTTGGTAAGTTTGCGGATGACACTAAAATAGGACACCTAATTAGGTCAGGAGAAGACGCTCATTCTGCAGCAGGGTCTTAATAAATTGTTCACATGGTCAGTTAAATGGCAAATGGACTTCAATATCTTAAAATGCAG
>NC_134779.1:67123800-67128800 GCF_046742065.1 Oratosquilla oratoria
CCTGGTGTTTTATTAACTTTGAGTTTATCTATACACCTTTATTTTTTTTTTTAATATTTACCATAGTAAGTTTACTTAGACTTTTCACAGGTTTCAGTTTGGAGTTCACTTTAGTTGTTTCGTTTACGAATACCGAGCTAAAATAATTGTTTAAAACATTACACATTCTTTCATTTGAATATTCAAGTTGACCGTCAGCACATAATAGTGGACCAATGTGATTCCTAACAACCTTTTTATCTCTAATGTAACTATAGGTTTCTTTTGGGATTCTCTATGGATTTATCAGCGATAATCATTTGGGATTGTCGTTTTCGTTTTTTATCATCTTTTTTTTAAATCTCTCTGTATTGATACATAACTTTCATAATCATGGAAATAAAGCACAACACGCAAATTTATACCAAATGTAAACATTTCAAAGTGAAAACATATACATACATAACATACATACACCAAAGTCTTTTTACCCCTTACAAGGGAGGTAGAAAAAAGGCATAAATTCCACTCTCGCCCTACCATTCACCCACCTCCCTCCCTCTTATCTTGGCTCCTCCTGGATGACGGGTCATCCCTACATCTCGCCCACTGCCCTGGGTCAGCAAGGCCGCTTCATTAAATCGGCGACCACCCCTCATGCAGAATCACATACTCCCTCAACATCACCCACCTATCAATGCGTCACAGCATCATCCATACACAACCATTCACCCCTATCTTCTGCCTTCTCCAGTCCTTTCCCAACGCCCTTTTTACCCCATCCATCCATCTCGTACTTGATCCCCCCTCACGTTCACTTCTTCCACGTCTGCCCTCCACACCTCTTTTACTAATGTTTCTTCACTCATTCTTTCCGTGTGTCCAAACCATCCTAATACTCTTTCATCAACTATATCTCCCAACTCCCTTTCCACTCCTCAACTCCTCGTTTCTCATTCTATCCAGCTTAGTTACCCCAATCAGTCACGGCATTTACCCCTCAGTTATAATGTTATTTTCATTGATATAGTGCAAAAACTAGTTTCTATACCGACAAGTTTTATTAATAGTGTCTCTTAGCTTTAGTAACGCCACCACGTCTTCTCTACATCTCCCATGTTGGTGGGGTACGGTCCTGCTGTAAGCCACTATGCATGGGCATTGGTGACATGATAATGTCACTTAGTTTTGTTAATGCTGTTACAGGGAAGGAGATCAATGTAAAGAGAAAAACAAAACAAATATTTTTTTAGCATTTATTTACCTTATTTTACAAAAAAAAAAAAAAACACACATATTGGGCATTCTCAAATGTAAAGAAAATAATTAAACGCTCAACAGTGCAGCTAATACCTTCTCTACGAGGTGAATAGGCACGATAGCCGTTGAAAAAAATAAACATTGGTTCCTTCCCGAACCAAAAACAGGAGGATTAGACATGTAACTGTTTGCCGATTAGTGACGATTCCTCCTAGGAGGACCACGGCCAGGAAAGACTATGGGCTTCCCTCCTCCTCTTATACAAATACCGTCGCTGTTGAAGTCCGACTCATCCCGAAGACAGAAGAGCCCCCTGCCGCAGTTCCCATGGATGAACCAAGGACCTCCACACACCTCATACTGGGTCTGTAGGGGCGGGTTGGAAGGAAGTAATACAATTGCCTAACGACAGTGAGAATAATTATACAAGACAAAAATTATTATATCAGTCACAGGACTGCTAAGGGAGTAGCAGAACGGAGGGATAGTGTACAAGTTAAAAGTGATCAGCGTTCGTCCTGGAGTGGAGATTAATCTCAATCTTAAAAGAATGTTGAGTGACTGATTGGTAAGCAATGAAGGATAACACTAAAGCCCCTAAGACAGGGAATGCATTAAACTGTGACCAGAGCAGTGGGTGGGGATAGGGGTTATTTTTCACCCACAAGGAGCTGAGACAGTACAGTCAATAATGGGCTCTTGGGTAGAAGTGGGATGAGTGAAGGATGGATTAAAAACGCCAATCTTTTATGCAGCCCCCTCCCACACACACACATATATATGACAATGAAAGGGTTTGTTCCTGCATGGGGATTTTCCTTTGGATGAAGACAGTCGTTCGGTGCAAAAAAGAAAGAAAAAAAAAACAGGAGCCGATGATTTTAATGTAAAAAATATAGATATTTCAAGGCTGGAATATGGCTCCATATAAAAAAAACAACACGAAAGGCCATTTATATGTTGCATACTCAAGAGGATAGTTTAGAAAATCTCGACAATGATGTGAACGCTGACTCAATAATTCTAAATGCTACGAGGATTCACTCCAACTCCGAACCTTTGAGTCAACTGTTGTTTGTTGATGAAACTATGCTTGTAGCCGGGTAAGAGCAAAATCTAAAACAGTCAGAGACTGAAATCAGGATGACATGTGATAGGAGAAAGTTTATGCTAAATGTGAAAAAAAATTGGAGGGAATAGGTCAAACAACAAATACTCAAAAGTGGGAAAAAGGATAACTTGACAGTTAACTCACTTTGGCGCAGACCGTGCAGCATCCGCAAACGTCACTTTCGGTCCCCGCTGGACAGGTGAAGGGGTTCAGGGGCGGGCAGTCCGACTCATTACACCGAGGGCATGACAACCCTTGGATCCTGAGAGAGGGATAAAGGACATAGAGATGAGGGACGGGCATTGTCATTGCGAAATGACCATGTCTTCAGAAGAAAACAGAGCCCAGTGAAAAGTTAGAGCAATAAAAAGCTTCAGCCTATCATCGACTATTGTTCCCTCACCCACACATTAATCCCTTTCATCACCTTAGTAAACGGGATGTGACGAGGTTGCCCACTTGCCGTACCTTTGGACGAAGGCGATGATACCCAGGAGCAGGAGTAGGAGGTGAGGACCCGTCTGAAGACCCATGTTGACTGTAACGACGTTCCCTCTGGCCTCTGCGGGTGTGTAAAGAGGATCTGACGCTCCCTGGCGACTGAGGCGACTTTTAAGTGCGCCAGAGGAGCGGTCCTCGGATTCCCCAGATTCCTCTGGAGCTTTTTTCCTTCTCTGAAGCCTTATTTATTTATTTATTTATTTATTTTTATTTTTTTTGCAGGTTGCCACATGCACGATCTATCTCAGATTGCCCATGGAATCCTCAGATTCCTCTGGAGCTTTTTTCCTTCTCTGAAGCCTTATTTATTTGTTTATTTATTTATTTATTTTTTTGCAGGTTGCCACATGCACGATCTATCTCAGATTGCCCATGGTAAATCGTTCAAGAACTCAGGTATGTAGAACAGTAAAAAAATATGAGTGGTGACGGGAAAGGACACAATAATAATGATAAATGAATACATAGATAACATTAAATAACGTCGTTGTCATTAATGAGTGACAAAGTGGGCCAGCATCGGAGCCTGTTACCAGGCATAACTGCATAACATTTATGTGGTTTATATTTCTTAAGGCCATCAGGGACATGTCATAATGGTGCCTTAGTAAGGAACGGTTCAACACACACACACACACACACACACACGCACGCACCTACTAAACCAATTTATTTAGGACTTTGAGCAATGTGAAAGGGTGAATCTATATCTCAACTGTAACTTTATCGCAGCCAAAATTGTAAAGAAATCAGAGTTAGTGTGTAGCTTTATATCATATAACCTTTATTCTTTGTAAAGCATAATCAAGTGTTTGTGACTTACATCTAGTTTAAAGAAAATAAAAGAAAGGCACTTACTTGGATCATATGCCTCTCTTCCGCCTCCCTATCTTTCCCTCCCATTTCTTACAAACCATTATTCCTTCGACTGAATAAAATCGCCTGGTGGCAGCCAGAGCAAACGTACAAGTTTGAAGGATTGAAAGAAAATATTTTGGTCGAGCGTCTTACAATTTGTTTTTGTATATAAAAATCAGATCCTTCCCAGACTCCGTTCCATCACTTAGATTAAATGAAAATATGGTAACGACACTGGCCAACAAAGAATTTTGACACAAGAGAATATGACACTTGTTTTTTATGCATTTCTGCATTCTGAATAGAATTTTAATCTGAAAAAAATGTATCACCCATATTTTTGTGTTCCAGTATACTCCTATCTTTTGTTTATAGAATGATCGCCATCGTGTTTTCGAATATTTTCTATCGTTTCTACTGTCGGCAATGATGTCCAGTATGTTATGGAGGAACATGGTCACACATATATCACAAATGAGTGGCGCTTGTTTATTGACTCCTCCAAAGGAAGAGTGAAAGCAGTCTTATTCCATAATGGAAGCAAGTTTCCTTCTACTCATCTGGCTCATGCAGCTAACATGAAGAAAACACATGAGAATATGAAGTTTCTGTTGCAAAAGTTAAGTATGAGGAATTGAAAAGTAACATCTGCGGTGACCTAAAGGTTGTTACACTTTTACATGGAATGCACATGTAAATTACTACACGATTCCACGATATAAGCTCACAAGACAAGATCTCACGCGACAAAAGCTTACACCCTTAAAGGAAAAAAATAGAAACGACAGAAACTCACAGGTTAAGCTCACGGTGTTGTTTCATTTAGACATTTCCAAGTTGGGTGCTCTCCTATTTCAGAATTACCAAATGGACGCTTCTCATTTGACCCTTTTCAAAAATTGGCTATAAAACAAATATTATCATTATAAGGGCTTATTAACATTACAGTTTTGTATATGTACTAATGTTGCCATGATGAGATTAAGAGTGGATATGACCTAAAATGTCTCAGTTTCATATATATATATGTATATATATATATATATATGTATATATATATGTATATACATATATATGTATATATATATAATAATAATAATAATAATGATAATAATAATAATAATAATAATTATTATTATTATTATTATTATCATTATTATTATTATTATTATTATTATCATCATCATTATTATTATTATTATCATCATTATTATTATTATTATTATTATTATCATTATTATTATCATTATTATTATTATTATTATCATTACTATTATTATCATTATTATTA